>NW_027513884.1:0-122869 GCF_048772815.1 Callospermophilus lateralis
TCCTTTAGTTTTGTCAAGTTTCAAAGAGCTACTACAAACCATGTTGGATTTAGAGTTCCAAATTCATCTATCTATATAGGAGAGAACAGAGAGAAACCTAAATATAAAAACTGCTACTGTAGACTAACGCTTCAACCTAGAAGAACAAAATTTGGTGAGCCAAGTGGGATTTGTGTACTGATCATTACCACCAAGTATCATCAAGATTGGGTGAAAAAATCTTTGCTGGTATTTCGGAAACTCGTTATTTCTTAGAAGCTTGGCAACCCCTCTCAATGAAAGTGCTTTTCCACAGTCTGTGCCTAGGGCTACTTGAAGAGGAAACAAACCATAGAGACAAAACTGAGAACTCCTTTATTTTGTCAAGTTTCAAAAAGCTACTACAAACCATGTTGGATTTAGAGTTCCAAATACATCTTTCTATATAGGAGAGAACAGAGGGAAACCTAAATATAAAAACTGCTACTGTAGACGAACGCTTCAACCTAGAAGAACAAAATTTGGTGAGCCAAGTGGGATTTGTGTACTGATAATTAGTTCCAAGTATCATCAAGATTGGGTGAAAAAATATTTGCTGGTATTTCGGAAACTCGTAAATTCTTAGAAGCTTGGCAACCCCTCTCAATGAAAGTGCTTTTCCACAGTCTGTGCCTAGGGCTACTTGAAGAGGAAACAAACCATAGAGACAAAACTGAGAACTCCTTTATTTTGTCAAGTTTCAAAGAGCTACTACAAACCATGTTGGATTTAGAGTTCCAAATTTATCTATCTATATAGGAGAGAACCGAGGGAAACTTAAATATAAAAACTGCTACTGTAGACGAACGCTTCAACCTAGAAGAACAAAATTTGGTGAGAAAGTGGGATTTGTGTACTGATCATTACCACCAAGTATCATCAAGATTGGGTTAAAATATATTTGCTGGTATTTCGGAAACTCGTTATTTCTTAGAAGCTTGGCAACCCATCTCAATGAAAGTGCTTTCCACAGTCTGTGCCTAGGGCTACTTTAAGAGGAAACAAACCATAGAGACAAAACTGAGAACTCCTTTATTTTGTCAAGTTTCAAAGAGCTACTACAAACCATGTTGGATTTAGAGTTCCAAATTCATCTATCTAAATACGAGAGAACAAAGGGAAACCTAAATATAAAAACTGCTTCTGTAGACGAAAGCTTCAAACGAGAAGAACAAAATTTCGTGAGCCAAGTGGGATTTGCATACTGATAATTACCACCAAGAATCATCAAATTTGGGTGAAAAAATATTTGCTGTTTTTTCGAAACTCGTTATTTCTTAGAAGCTTGGCAACCCCTCTCAATGAAAGTGCTTTTCCACAGTCTGTGCCTAGGGCTACTTGAAGAGGAAACAAACCATAGAGACAAAACTGAGAACTCCTTTATTTTGTCAAGTTTCAAAGAGCTACTACAAACCATGTTGGATTTAGAGTTCCAAATACATCTTTCTATATAGGAGAGAACAGAGGGAAACCTAAATATAAAAACTGCTACTGTAGACGAACGCTTCAACCTAGAAGAACAAAATTTGTTGAGCCAAGTGGGATTTGTGTACTGATAATTAGCTCCAAGTATCATCAAGATTGGGTGAAAAAATATTTGCTGGTATTTCGGAAACTCGGAATTTCTTAGAAGCTTGGCAACCCCTCTCAATGAAAGTGCTTTTCCACACTCTGTGCCTAGGGCTACTTGAAGAGGAAACAAACCATAGAGACAAAACTGAGAACTCCTATATTTTGTCAAGTTTCAAAGAGCTACTACAAACCATGTTGGATTTAGAGTTCCAAATTTATCTATCTATATAGGAGAGAACCGAGGGAAACTTAAATATAAAAACTGCTACTGTAGACGAACGCTTCAACCTAGAAGAACAAAATTTGGTAAGCCAAGTGGGATTTGTGTACTGATCATTACCACCAAGTATCATCAATATTGTTTTAAAATATATTTGCTGGTATTTCGGAAACTCGTTATTTCTTAGAAGCTTGGCAACCCCTCTCAATGAAAGTGCTATTCCACAGTCTGTGCCTAGGGCTACTTTAAGTGGAAAGAAACCATAGAGACAAAACTGAGAACTCCTTTATTTTGTCAGGTTTCAAAGAGCTACTACAAACCATGTTGGATTTAGAGTTCCAAATTCATCTATCTATATATGAGAAAACAGAGTGAATTCTAAATATATAAACTGCTACTGTAGACGAACGCTTCAACCTAGAAGAACAAAATTTGGTGAGCCAAAAGGGATTTGTGTACTGATCATTACCACCAAGTATCATCAAGATTGGGTGAAAAAATATTTGCTGGTATTTCGGAAACTCGTTATTTCTTAGAAGCTTGGCAACCCCTCTCAATGAAAGTGCTTTTCCACAGTCTGGGCCTAGGGCTACTTGAAGAGGAAAAAACCATAGAGGCAAATCTGAGAACTCCTTTATTTTGTCAAGTTTCAAAGAGCTACTACAAACCATGTTGGATTTAGAGTTCCAAATTCATCTATCTATATACGAGAGAACAGAGTGAAACCTAAATATAAAAACTGCTACTGTAGACGAAAGTTTCAAACAAGAAGAACAAAATTTCGTGAGCCAAGTGGGATTTGTGTACTGATCATTACCACCAAGAATCATCAAATTTGGGTGAAAAAATATTTGCTGGTATTTCGGAAACTCGTTATTTCTTAGAAGCTTGGCAACCCCTCTAAATGAATGTGCTTTTCCACAGTCTGTGCCTAGGGCTACTTGAAGAGGAAACAAACCATAGAGACAAAACTGAGAACTCCTTTATTTTGTCAAGTTTCAAAGAGCTACTACAAACCATGTTGGATTTAGAGTTCCAAATTCATCTATCTATATAGGAGAGAACAGAGAGAAACCTAAACATAAAAACTGCTACTGTAGACTAACGCTTCAACCTAGAAGAACAAAATTTGGTGAGCCAAGTGGGATTTGTGTACTGATCATTACCACCAAGTATCATCAAGATTGGGTGAAAAAATCTTTGCTGGTATTTCGGAAACTCGTTATTTCTTAGAAGCTTGGCAACCCCTCTCAATGAAAGTGCTTTTCCACAGTCTGTGCCTAGGGCTACTTGAAGAGGAAACAAACCATAGAGACAAAACTGAGAACTCCTTTATTTTGTCAAGTTTCAAAAAGCTACTACAAACCATGTTGGATTTAGAGTTCCAAATACATCTTTCTATATAGGAGAGAACAGAGGGAAACCTAAATATAAAAACTGCTACTGTAGACGAACGCTTCAACCTAGAAGAACAAAATTTGGTGAGCCAAGTGGGATTTGTGTACTGATAATTAGTTCCAAGTATCATCAAGATTGGGTGAAAAAATATTTGCTGGTATTTCGGAAACTCGTAATTTCTTAGAAACTTGGCAACCCCTCTCAATGAAAGTGCTTTTCCACAGTCTGTGCCTAGGGCTACTTGAAGAGGAAACAAACCATAGAGACAAAACTGAGAACTCCTTTATTTTGTCAAGTTTCAAAGAGCTACTACAAACCATGTTGGATTTAGAGTTCCAAATTTATCTATCTATATAGGAGAGAACCGAGGGAAACTTAAATATAAAAACTGCTACTGTAGACGAACGCTTCAACCTAGAAGAACAAAATTTGGTAAGCCAAGTGGGATTTGTGTACTGATCATTACCACCAAGTATCATCAAGATTGGGTTAAAATATATTTGCTGGTATTTCGGAAACTCGTTATTTCTTAGAAGCTTGGCAACCCCTCTCAATGAAAGTGCTATTCCACAGTCTGTGCCTAGGGCTACTTTAAGAGGAAACAAACCATAGAGGCAAATCTGAGAACTCCTTTATGTTGTCAAGTTTCAAAGAGCTACTACAAACCATGTTGGATTTAGAGTTCCAAATTCATCTATCTATATATGAGAGAGCAGAGGGAAACCTAAATATAAAAACTGCTACTGTAGACGAACGCTTCAACATAGAAGAACAAAATTTGTAAGCCAAGTGGGATTTGTGTACTGATCATTACAACCAAGTATCATCAAGATTCGGTGAAAAAATATTTGCTGGTATTTCGGAAACTCGTTACTTCTTAGAAGCTTGGCAACCCCTCTCAATGAAAGTGCTTTTCCACAGTCTGTGCCTAGGGCTACTTGAAGAGGAAACAAACCATAGAGACAAATCTGAGACCTCCTTTATTTTGTCAAGTTCCAAATAGCTACTACAAACCATGTTGGATTTAGAGTTCCAAATTCATCTATCTATATATGAGAGAACAGAGTGAAACCTAAATATAAAAACTGCTACTGTAGACGAAAGCTTCAAACGAGAAGAACAAAATTTCGTGAGCCAAGTGGGATTTGCGTAATGATCATTACCACCAAGAATCATCAAATTTGGGTGAAAAAATATTTGCTGTTTTTTCAAAACTCGTTATTTCTTAGAAGCTTGGCAACCCCTCTCAATGAAAGTGCTTTTCCACAGTCTGTGCCGAGGGCTACTTGAAGAGGAAACAAACCATAGAGACAAAACTGAGAACTCCTTTATTTTGTCAAGTTTCAAAGAGCTACTACAAACCATGTTGGATTTAGAGTTCCAAATACATCTTTCTATATAGGAGAGAACAGAGGGAAACCTAAATATAAAAACTGCTACTGTAGACGAACGCTTCAACCTAGAAGAACAAAATTTGGTGAGCCAAGTGGGATTTGTGTACTGATAATTAGCTCCAAGTATCATCAAGATTGGGTGAAAAAATATTTGCTGGTATTTCGGAAACTCGTAATTTCTTAGAAGCTTGGCAACCCCTCTCAATTAAAGTGCTTATCTACACTCTGTGCCTAGGGCTACTTGAAGAGGAAACAAACCATAGAGACAAAACTGAGAACTCCTATATTTTGTCAAGTTTCAAAGAGCTACTACAAACCATGTTGGATTTAGAGTTCCAAATTTATCTATCTATATAGGAGAGAATCGAGGGAAACTTAAATATAAAAACTGCTACTGTAGACGAACGCTTCAACCTAGAAGAACAAAATTTGGTAAGCCAAGTGGGATTTGTGTACTGATCATTACCACCAAGTATCATCAAGATTGGGTTAAAATATATTTGCTGGTATTTCGGAAACTCGTTATTTCTTAGAAGCTTGGCAACCCCTCTCAATGAAAGTGCTATTCCACAGTCTGTGCCTAGGGCTACTTTAAGTGGAAAGAAACCAGAGAGACAAAACTGAGAACTCCTTTATTTTGTCAAGTTTCAAAGAGCTACTACAAACCATGTTGGATTTAGAGTTCCAAATTCATCTATCTATATATGAGAAAACAGAGTGAAACCTAACTATATAAACTGCTACTGTAGACGAACGCTTCAACCTAGAAGAACAAAATTTGGTGAGCCAAAAGGGATTTGTGTACTGATCATTACCACCAAGTATCATCAAGATTGGGTGAAAAAATATTTGCTGGTATTTCGGAAACTCGTTATTTCTTAGAAGCTTGGCAACCCCTCTCAATGAAAGTGCTTTTCCACAATCTGGGCCTAGGGCTACTTGAAGAGGAAAAAACCATAGAGGCAAATCTGAGAACTCCTTTATTTTGTCAAGTTTCAAAGAGCTACTACAAACCATGTTGGATTTAGAGTTCCAAATTCATCTATCTATATACGAGAGAACAGAGTGAAACCTAAATATAAAAACTGCTTCTGTAGACGAAAGTTTCAAACTAGAAGAACAAAATTTGGTGAGCCAAGTGGGATTTGTGTACTGATCATTACCACCAAGAATCATCAAATTTGGGTGAAAAAATATTTGCTGGTATTTCGGAAACTCGTTATTTCTTAGAAGCTTGGCAACCCCTCTCAATGATGTGCTTTTCCACAGTCTGTGCCTAGGGCTACTTGAAGAGGAAACAAACCATAGAGACAAAACTGAGAACTCCTTTATTTTGTCAAGTTTCAAAGAGCTACTACAAACCATGTTGGATTTAGAGTTCCAAATTCATCTATCTATATAGGAGAGAACAGAGAGAAACCTAAATATAAAAACTGCTACTGTAGACTAACGCTTCAACCTAGAAGAACAAAATTTGGTGAGCCAAGTGGGATTTGTGTACTGATCATTACCACCAAGTATCATCAAGATTGGGTGAAAAAATCTTTGCTGGTATTTCGGAAACTCGTTATTTCTTAGAAGCTTGGCAACCCCTCTCAATGAAAGTGCTTTTCCACAGTCTGTGCCTAGGGCTACTTGAAGAGGAAACAAACCATAGAGACAAAACTGAGAACTCCTTTATTTTGTCAAGTTTCAAAAAGCTACTACAAACCATGTTGGATTTAGAGTTCCAAATACATCTTTCTATATAGGAGAGAACAGAGGGAAACCTAAATATAAAAACTGCTACTGTAGACGAACGCTTCAACCTAGAAGAACAAAATTTGGTGAGCCAAGTGGGATTTGTGTACTGATAATTAGTTCCAAGTATCATCAAGATTGGGTGAAAAAATATTTGCTGGTATTTCGGAAACTCGTAAATTCTTAGAAGCTTGGCAACCCCTCTCAATGAAAGTGCTTTTCCACAGTCTGTGCCTAGGGCTACTTGAAGAGGAAACAAACCATAGAGACAAAACTGAGAACTCCTTTATTTTGTCAAGTTTCAAAGAGCTACTACAAACCATGTTGGATTTAGAGTTCCAAATTTATCTATCTATATAGGAGAGAACCGAGGGAAACTTAAATATAAAAACTGCTACTGTAGACGAACGCTTCAACCTAGAAGAACAAAATTTGGTGAGAAAGTGGGATTTGTGTACTGATCATTACCACCAAGTATCATCAAGATTGGGTTAAAATATATTTGCTGGTATTTCGGAAACTCGTTATTTCTTAGAAGCTTGGCAACCCATCTCAATGAAAGTGCTTTCCACAGTCTGTGCCTAGGGCTACTTTAAGAGGAAACAAACCATAGAGACAAAACTGAGAACTCCTTTATTTTGTCAAGTTTCAAAGAGCTACTACAAACCATGTTGGATTTAGAGTTCCAAATTCATCTATCTAAATACGAGAGAACAAAGGGAAACCTAAATATAAAAACTGCTTCTGTAGACGAAAGCTTCAAACGAGAAGAACAAAATTTCGTGAGCCAAGTGGGATTTGCATACTGATAATTACCACCAAGAATCATCAAATTTGGGTGAAAAAATATTTGCTGTTTTTTCGAAACTCGTTATTTCTTAGAAGCTTGGCAACCCCTCTCAATGAAAGTGCTTTTCCACAGTCTGTGCCTAGGGCTACTTGAAGAGGAAACAAACCATAGAGACAAAACTGAGAACTCCTTTATTTTGTCAAGTTTCAAAGAGCTACTACAAACCATGTTGGATTTAGAGTTCCAAATACATCTTTCTATATAGGAGAGAACAGAGGGAAACCTAAATATAAAAACTGCTACTGTAGACGAACGCTTCAACCTAGAAGAACAAAATTTGTTGAGCCAAGTGGGATTTGTGTACTGATAATTAGCTCCAAGTATCATCAAGATTGGGTGAAAAAATATTTGCTGGTATTTCGGAAACTCGGAATTTCTTAGAAGCTTGGCAACCCCTCTCAATGAAAGTGCTTTTCCACACTCTGTGCCTAGGGCTACTTGAAGAGGAAACAAACCATAGAGACAAAACTGAGAACTCCTATATTTTGTCAAGTTTCAAAGAGCTACTACAAACCATGTTGGATTTAGAGTTCCAAATTTATCTATCTATATAGGAGAGAACCGAGGGAAACTTAAATATAAAAACTGCTACTGTAGACGAACGCTTCAACCTAGAAGAACAAAATTTGGTAAGCCAAGTGGGATTTGTGTACTGATCATTACCACCAAGTATCATCAATATTGTTTTAAAATATATTTGCTGGTATTTCGGAAACTCGTTATTTCTTAGAAGCTTGGCAACCCCTCTCAATGAAAGTGCTATTCCACAGTCTGTGCCTAGGGCTACTTTAAGTGGAAAGAAACCATAGAGACAAAACTGAGAACTCCTTTATTTTGTCAGGTTTCAAAGAGCTACTACAAACCATGTTGGATTTAGAGTTCCAAATTCATCTATCTATATATGAGAAAACAGAGTGAATTCTAAATATATAAACTGCTACTGTAGACGAACGCTTCAACCTAGAAGAACAAAATTTGGTGAGCCAAAAGGGATTTGTGTACTGATCATTACCACCAAGTATCATCAAGATTGGGTGAAAAAATATTTGCTGGTATTTCGGAAACTCGTTATTTCTTAGAAGCTTGGCAACCCCTCTCAATGAAAGTGCTTTTCCACAGTCTGGGCCTAGGGCTACTTGAAGAGGAAAAAACCATAGAGGCAAATCTGAGAACTCCTTTATTTTGTCAAGTTTCAAAGAGCTACTACAAACCATGTTGGATTTAGAGTTCCAAATTCATCTATCTATATACGAGAGAACAGAGTGAAACCTAAATATAAAAACTGCTACTGTAGACGAAAGTTTCAAACAAGAAGAACAAAATTTCGTGAGCCAAGTGGGATTTGTGTACTGATCATTACCACCAAGAATCATCAAATTTGGGTGAAAAAATATTTGCTGGTATTTCGGAAACTCGTTATTTCTTAGAAGCTTGGCAACCCCTCTAAATGAATGTGCTTTTCCACAGTCTGTGCCTAGGGCTACTTGAAGAGGAAACAAACCATAGAGACAAAACTGAGAACTCCTTTATTTTGTCAAGTTTCAAAGAGCTACTACAAACCATGTTGGATTTAGAGTTCCAAATTCATCTATCTATATAGGAGAGAACAGAGAGAAACCTAAACATAAAAACTGCTACTGTAGACTAACGCTTCAACCTAGAAGAACAAAATTTGGTGAGCCAAGTGGGATTTGTGTACTGATCATTACCACCAAGTATCATCAAGATTGGGTGAAAAAATCTTTGCTGGTATTTCGGAAACTCGTTATTTCTTAGAAGCTTGGCAACCCCTCTCAATGAAAGTGCTTTTCCACAGTCTGTGCCTAGGGCTACTTGAAGAGGAAACAAACCATAGAGACAAAACTGAGAACTCCTATATTTTGTCAAGTTTCAAAGAGCTACTACAAACCATGTTGGATTTAGAGTTCCAAATTTATCTATCTATATAGGAGAGAACCGAGGGAAACTTAAATATAAAAACTGCTACTGTAGACGAACGCTTCAACCTAGAAGAACAAAATTTGGTAAGCCAAGTGGGATTTGTGTACTGATCATTACCACCAAGTATCATCAATATTGTTTTAAAATATATTTGCTGGTATTTCGGAAACTCGTTATTTCTTAGAAGCTTGGCAACCCCTCTCAATGAAAGTGCTATTCCACAGTCTGTGCCTAGGGCTACTTTAAGTGGAAAGAAACCATAGAGACAAAACTGAGAACTCCTTTATTTTGTCAGGTTTCAAAGAGCTACTACAAACCATGTTGGATTTAGAGTTCCAAATTCATCTATCTATATATGAGAAAACAGAGTGAATTCTAAATATATAAACTGCTACTGTAGACGAACGCTTCAACCTAGAAGAACAAAATTTGGTGAGCCAAAAGGGATTTGTGTACTGATCATTACCACCAAGTATCATCAAGATTGGGTGAAAAAATATTTGCTGGTATTTCGGAAACTCGTTATTTCTTAGAAGCTTGGCAACCCCTCTCAATGAAAGTGCTTTTCCACAGTCTGGGCCTAGGGCTACTTGAAGAGGAAAAAACCATAGAGGCAAATCTGAGAACTCCTTTATTTTGTCAAGTTTCAAAGAGCTACTACAAACCATGTTGGATTTAGAGTTCCAAATTCATCTATCTATATACGAGAGAACAGAGTGAAACCTAAATATAAAAACTGCTACTGTAGACGAAAGTTTCAAACAAGAAGAACAAAATTTCGTGAGCCAAGTGGGATTTGTGTACTGATCATTACCACCAAGAATCATCAAATTTGGGTGAAAAAATATTTGCTGGTATTTCGGAAACTCGTTATTTCTTAGAAGCTTGGCAACCCCTCTAAATGAATGTGCTTTTCCACAGTCTGTGCCTAGGGCTACTTGAAGAGGAAACAAACCATAGAGACAAAACTGAGAACTCCTTTATTTTGTCAAGTTTCAAAGAGCTACTACAAACCATGTTGGATTTAGAGTTCCAAATTCATCTATCTATATAGGAGAGAACAGAGAGAAACCTAAACATAAAAACTGCTACTGTAGACTAACGCTTCAACCTAGAAGAACAAAATTTGGTGAGCCAAGTGGGATTTGTGTACTGATCATTACCACCAAGTATCATCAAGATTGGGTGAAAAAATCTTTGCTGGTATTTCGGAAACTCGTTATTTCTTAGAAGCTTGGCAACCCCTCTCAATGAAAGTGCTTTTCCACAGTCTGTGCCTAGGGCTACTTGAAGAGGAAACAAACCATAGAGACAAAACTGAGAACTCCTTTATTTTGTCAAGTTTCAAAAAGCTACTACAAACCATGTTGGATTTAGAGTTCCAAATACATCTTTCTATATAGGAGAGAACAGAGGGAAACCTAAATATAAAAACTGCTACTGTAGACGAACGCTTCAACCTAGAAGAACAAAATTTGGTGAGCCAAGTGGGATTTGTGTACTGATAATTAGTTCCAAGTATCATCAAGATTGGGTGAAAAAATATTTGCTGGTATTTCGGAAACTCGTAATTTCTTAGAAGCTTGGCAACCCCTCTCAATGAAAGTGCTTTTCCACAGTCTGTGCCTAGGGCTACTTGAAGAGGAAACAAACCATAGAGACAAAACTGAGAACTCCTTTATTTTGTCAAGTTTCAAAGAGCTACTACAAACCATGTTGGATTTAGAGTTCCAAATTTATCTATCTATATAGGAGAGAACCGAGGGAAACTTAAATATAAAAACTGCTACTGTAGACGAACGCTTCAACCTAGAAGAACAAAATTTGGTAAGCCAAGTGGGATTTGTGTACTGATCATTACCACCAAGTATCATCAAGATTGGGTTAAAATATATTTGCTGGTATTTCGGAAACTCGTTATTTCTTAGAAGCTTGGCAACCCCTCTCAATGAAAGTGCTATTCCACAGTCTGTGCCTAGGGCTACTTTAAGAGGAAACAAACCATAGAGGCAAATCTGAGAACTCCTTTATGTTGTCAAGTTTCAAAGAGCTACTACAAACCATGTTGGATTTAGAGTTCCAAATTCATCTATCTATATATGAGAGAGCAGAGGGAAACCTAAATATAAAAACTGCTACTGTAGACGAACGCTTCAACATAGAAGAACAAAATTTGTAAGCCAAGTGGGATTTGTGTACTGATCATTACAACCAAGTATCATCAAGATTCGGTGAAAAAATATTTGCTGGTATTTCGGAAACTCGTTACTTCTTAGAAGCTTGGCAACCCCTCTCAATGAAAGTGCTTTTCCACAGTCTGTGCCTAGGGCTACTTGAAGAGGAAACAAACCATAGAGACAAATCTGAGACCTCCTTTATTTTGTCAAGTTCCAAATAGCTACTACAAACCATGTTGGATTTAGAGTTCCAAATTCATCTATCTATATATGAGAGAACAGAGTGAAACCTAAATATAAAAACTGCTACTGTAGACGAACGCTTCAACCTAGAAGAACAAATTTGGTGAGCCAAGTGGGATTTGTGTACTGATCATTACCACCAAGTATCATCAAGATTGGGTGAAAAAATATTTGCTGGTATTTCGGAAACTCGTTATTTCTTGGAAGCTTGGGAACCCCTCTCAATTAAAGAGCTTTTCCACAGTCTGTGCCTAGGGGTACTTGAAGAGGAAACAAACCATAGCGACAAAACTGAGAACTCCTTTATTTTGTCAAGTTTCAAAGAGCTACTACAAACCATGTTGGATTTAGAGTTCCAAATTCATCTATCTAAATACGAGAGAACAAAGGGAAACCTAAATATAAAAACTGCTACTGTAGACGAAAGCTTCAAACTAGAAGAACAAAATTTCGTGAGCCAAGTGGGATTTGCGTACTGATCATTACCACCAAGAATCATCAAATTTGGGTGAAAAAATATTTGCTGTTTTTTCGAAACTCGTTATTTCTTAGAAGCTTGGCAACCCCTCTCAATGAAAGTGCTTTTCCACAGTCTGTGCCTAGGGCTACTTGAAGAGGAAACAAACCATAGAGACAAAACTGAGAACTCCTTTATTTTGTCAAGTTTCAAAGAGCTACTACAAACCATGTTGGATTTAGAGTTCCAAATACATCTTTCTATATAGGAGAGAACAGAGGGAAACCTAAATATAAAAACTGCTACTGTAGACGAACGCTTCAACCTAGAAGAACAAAATTTGGTGAGCCAAGTGGGATTTGTGTACTGATAATTAGCTCCAAGTATCATCAAGATTGGGTGAAAAAATATTTGCTGGTATTTCGGAAACTGGTAATTTCTTAGAAGCTTGGCAACCCCTCTCAATGAAAGTGCTTTTCCACAGTCTGTGCCTAGGGCTACTTGAAGAGGAAACAAACCATAGAGAGAAAACTGAGAACTCCTTTATTTTGTCAAGTTTCAAAGAGCTACTACAAACCATGTTGGATTTAGAGTTCCAAATTTATCTATCTATATAGGAGAGAACCGAGGGAAACTTAAATATAAAAACTGCTACTGTAGACGAACGCTTCAACCTAGAAGAACAAAATTTGGTAAGCCAAGTGGGATTTGTGTACTGATCATTACCACCAAGTATCATCAAGATTGGGTTAAAATATATTTGCTGGTATTTCGGAAACTCGTTATTTCTTAGAAGCTTGGCAACCCCTCTCAATGAAAGTGCTATTCCACAGTCTGTGCCTAGGGCTACTTTAAGAGGAAACAAACCATAGAGGCAAATCTGAGAACTCCTTTATTTTGTCAAGTTTCAAAGAGCTACTACAAACCATGTTGGATTTAGAGTTCCAAATTCATCTATCTATATATGAGAGAGAAGAGGGAAACCTAAATATAAAAACTGCTACTGTAGACGAACGCTTCAACATAGAAGAACAAAATTTGGTAAGCCAAGTGGGATTTGTGTACTGATCATTACCACCAAGTATCATCAAGATTGGGTGAAAAAATATTTGCTGGTATTTCGGAATCTCGTTACTTCTTAGAAGCTTGGCAACCCCTCTCAATGAAAGTGCTTTTCCACAGTCTGTGCCTAGGGCCACTTGAAGAGGAAACAAACCATAGAGACAAATCTGAGACCTCCTTTATTTTGTCAAGTTCCAAATAGCTACTACAAACCATGTTGGATTTAGAGTTCCAAATTCATCTATCTATATATGAGAGAACAGAGTGAAACCTAAATATAAAAACTGCTACTGTAGACGAACGCTTCAACCTAGAAGAACAAATTTGGTGAGCCAAGTGGGATTTGTGTACTGATCATTACCACCAAGTATCATCAAGATTGGGTGAAAAAATATTTGCTGGTATTTCGGAAACTCGTAATTTCTTAGAAGCTTGGCAACCCCTCTCAATGAAAGTGCTTTTCCACACTCTGTGCCTAGGGCTACTTGAAGAGGAAACAAACCATAGAGACAAAACTGAGAACTCCTATATTTTGTCAAGTTTCAAAGAGCTACTACAAACCATGTTGGATTTAGAGTTCCAAATTTATCTATCTATATAGGAGAGAACCGAGGGAAACTTAAATATAAAAACTGCTACTGTAGACGAACGCTTCAACCTAGAAGAACAAAATTTGGTAAGCCAAGTGGGATTTGTGTACTGATCATTACCACCAAGTATCATCAAGATTGGGTTAAAATATATTTGCTGGTATTTCGGAAACTCGTTATTTCTTAGAAGCTTGGCAACCCCTCTCAATGAAAGTGCTATTCCACAGTCTGTGCCTAGGGCTACTTTAAGTGGAAAGAAACCATAGAGACAAAACTGAGAACTCCTTTATTTTGTCAAGTTTCAAAGAGCTACTACAAACCATGTTGGATTTAGAGTTCCAAATTCATCTATCTATATATGAGAAAACAGAGTGAATTCTAAATATATAAACTGCTACTGTAGACGAACGCTTCAACCTAGAAGAACAAAATTTGGTGAGCCAAAAGGGATTTGTGTACTGATCATTACCACCAAGTATCATCAAGATTGGGTGAAAAAATATTTGCTGGTATTTCGGAAACTCGTTATTTCTTAGAAGCTTGGCAACCCCTCTCAATGAAAGTGCTTTTCCACAGTCTGGGCCTAGGGCTACTTGAAGAGGAAAAAACCATAGAGGCAAATCTGAGAACTCTTTATTTTGTCAAGTTTCAAAGAGCTACTACAAACCATGTTGGATTTAGAGTTCCAAATTCATCTATCTATATACGAGAGAACAGAGTGAAACCTAAATATAAAAACTGCTACTGTAGACGAAAGTTTCAAACTAGAAGAACAAAATTTCGTGAGCCAAGTGGGATTTGTGTACTGATCATTACCACCAAGAATCATCAAATTTGGGTGAAAAAATATTTGCTGGTATTTCGGAAACTCGTTATTTCTTAGAAGCTTGGCAACCCATCTCAATGAAAGTGCTTTCCACAGTCTGTGCCTAGGGCTACTTTAAGAGGAAACAAACCATAGAGACAAAACTGAGAACTCCTTTATTTTGTCAAGTTTCAAAGAGCTACTACAAACCATGTTGGATTTAGAGTTCCAAATTCATCTATCTAAATACGAGAGAACAAAGGGAAACCTAAATATAAAAACTGCTACTGTAGACGAAAGCTTCAAACTAGAAGAACAAAATTTCGTGAGCCAAGTGGGATTTGCGTACTGATCATTACCACCAAGAATCATCAAATTTGGGTGAAAAAATATTTGCTGTTTTTTCAAAACTCGTTATTTCTTAGAAGCTTGGCAACCCCTCTCAATGAAAGTGCTTTTCCACAGTCTGTGCCTAGGGCTAGTTGAAGAGGAAACAAACCATAGAGACAAAACTAAGAACTCCTTTATTTTGTCAAGTTTCAAAGAGCTACTACAAACCATGTTGGATTTAGAGTTCCAAATACATCTTTCTATATAGGAGAGAACAGAATGAAACCTAAATATAAAAACTGCTACTGTAGACGAACGCTTCAACCTAGAAGAACAAAATTTGGTGAGCCAAGTGGGATTTGTGTACTGATAATTAGCTCCAAGTATCATCAAGATTGGGTGAAAAAATATTTGCTGGTATTTCGGAAACTCGTAATTTCTTAGAAGCTTGGCAACCCCTCTCAATGAAAGTGCTTTTCCACAGTCTGTGCCTAGGGCTACTTGAAGAGGAAACAAACCATAGAGACAAAACTGAGAACTCCTTTATTTTGTCAAGTTTCAAAGAGCTACTACAAACCATATTGGATTTAGAGTTCCACATTTACCTATCTATATAGGAGAGAACCGAGGGAAACTTAAATATAAAAACTGCTACTGTAGACGAACGCTTCAACCTAGAAGAACAAAATTTGGTAAGCCAAGTGGGATTTGTGTACTGATCATTACCACCAAGTATCATCAAGATTGGGTTAAAATATATTTGCTGGTATTTCGGAAACTCGTTATTTCTTAGAAGCTTGGCAACCCCTCTCAATGAAAGTGCTATTCCACAGTCTGTGCCTAGGGCTACTTTAAGAGGAAACAAACCATAGAGGCAAATCTGAGAACTCCTTTATTTTGTCAAGTTTCAAAGAGCTACTACAAACCATGTTGGATTTAGAGTTCCAAATTCATCTATCTATATATGAGAGAGCAGAGGGAAACCTAAATATAAAAACTGCTACTGTAGACGAACGCTTCAACATAGAAGAACAAAATTTGTAAGCCATGTGGGATTTGTGTACTGATCATTACCACCAAGTATCATCAAGATTGGGTGAAAAAATATTTGCTGGTATTTCGGAAACTCGTTACTTCTTAGAAGCTTGGCAACCCCTCTCAATGAAAGTGCTTTTCCACAGTCTGTGCCTAGGGCTACTTGAAGAGGAAACAAACCATAGAGACAAATCTGAGACCTCCTTTATTTTGTCAAGTTCCAAATAGCTACTACAAACCATGTTGGATTTAGAGTTCCAAATTCATCTATCTATATATGAGAGAACAGAGTGAAACCTAAATATAAAAACTGCTACTGTAGACGAACGCTTCAACCTAGAAGAACAAATTGGGTGAGCCAAGTGGGATTTGTGTACTGATCATTAGCACCAAGTATCATCAAGATTGGGTGAAAAAATATTTGCTGGTATTTCGGAAACTCGTTATTTCTTAGAAGCTTGGGAACCCCTCTCAATTAAAGTGCTTTTCCACAGTCTGTGCCTAGGGCTACTTGAAGAGGAAACAAACCATAGCGACAAAACTGAGAACTCCTTTATTTTGTCAAGTTTCAAAGAGCTACTACAAACCATGTTGGATTTAGAGTTCCAAATTCATCTTTCTATGTAGGAGAGAACAGAGGGAAACGTAAATATAAAAACTGCTACTGTAGACGAACACTTCAAATTAGAAGAACAAAATTTGGTGAGCCAAGTGGGATTTGTGTACTGATCATTAGCACCAAGTATCATCAAGATTGGGTGAAAAAATATTTGCTGGTAGTTCGGAAACTCGTAATTTCTTAGAAGCCTGGCAACCAATCTCAATGAAAGTGCTTTCCACAGTCTGTGCCTAGGGCTACTTGAAGAGGAAACAAACCATAGAGACAAAACTGAGAACTCCTTTATTTTGTCAAGTTTCAAAGAGCTACTACAAACCATGTTGGATTTAGAGTTCCAAATTCATCTATCTATATGGGAGAGAAGAGAGGGAAACCTAAATATAAAAACTGCTACTGTAGACGAACGCTTCAACCTAGAAGAACAAAATTTGGTGAGCCAAGTGGGATTTGTGTACTGATCATTACCACCTAGTATCATCAAGATTGGGTGAAAAAATATTTGCTGGTATTTTGGAAACTCGTTATTTCTTAGAAGCTTGGCAACCCCTCTCAATGAAAGTGCTTTCCACAGTCTGTGCCTTGGGCTACTTGAAGAGGAAACAAACCATAGAGACAAAACTGAGAACTCCTTTATTTTGTCAAGTTTCAAAGAGCTACTACAAACCATGTTGGATTTAGAGTTCCAAATTCATCTTTCTATGTAGGAGAGAACAGAGTGAAACCTAAATATAAAAACTGCTACTGTAGACGAACGCTTCAACCTAGAAGAACAAATTTGGTGAGCCAAGTGGGATTTGTGTACTGATCATTCCCACCAAGTATCATCAAGATTGGGTGAAAAAATATTTGCTGGTATTTCGGAAACTCGTTATTTCTTAGAAGCTTGGTAACCCCTCTCAATTAAAGTGCTTTTCCACAGTCTGTGCCTAGGGCTACTTGAAGAGGAAACAAACCATAGCGACAAAACTGAGAACTCCTTTATTTTGTCAAGTTTCAATAGCTACTACAAACCATGTTGGATTTAGAGTTCCAAATTCATCTTTCTATGTAGGAGAGAACAGAGGGAAACCTAAATATAAAAACTGCTACTGTAGACGAACACTTCAACTTAGAAGAACAAAATTTGGTGAGCCAAGTGGGATTTGTGTACTGATCATTAGCACCAAGTATCATCAAGATTGGGTGAAAAAATATTTGCTGGTATTTCGGAAACTCGTAATTTCTTAGAAGCTTGGCAACACCTCTCAATGAAAGTGCTTTTCCACAGTCTGTGCCTAGGTCTTCTTGAAGAGGAAACAAACCATAAAGACAAAACTGAGAACTCCTTTATTTTGTCAAGTTTCAAAGAGCTACTACAAACCATGTTGGATTTAGAGTTCCAAATTCATCTACCTATATGGGAGAGAAGAGAGGGAAACCTAAATATAAAAACTGCTACTGTAGACGAACGCTTCAACCTAGAAAAACAAAATTTGGTGAGCCAAGTGGGATTTGTGTACTGATCATTACCACCAAGTATCATCAAGATTGTGTGAAAAAATATTTGCTGGTATTTCGGAAACTCGTTATTTCTTAGAAGCTTGGCAACCCCTCTCAATGAAAGTGCTTTCCACAGTCTGTGCCTAGGGCTACTTGAAGAGGAAACAAACCATAGAGACAAAACTGAGAACTCCTTTATTTTGTCAAGTTTCAAAGAGCTAATAAGAACCATGTTGGATTTAGAGTTCCAAATTCATCTATCTAAATACGAGAGAACAAAGGGAAACCTAAATATAAAAACTGCTACTGTAGACGAAAGCTTCAAACTAGAAGAACAAAATTTCGTGAGCCAAGTGGGATTTGTGTACTGATCATTACCACCAAGAATCATCAAATTTGGGTGAAAAAATATTTGCTGTTATTTCGAAACTCGTTATTTCTTAGAAGCTTGGCAACCACTCTCAATGAAAGCGCTTTTCCAAATCTGTGCCTAGGGCTACTTGAAGAGGAAACAAACCATAGAGACAAAACTGAGAACTCCTTTATTTTGTCAAGTTTCAAAGAGCTACTACAAACCATGTTGGATTTAGAGTTCCAAATTCATCTATCTATATGGGAGAGAAGAGGGGGAAACCTAAATATAAAAACTGCTACTCTAGACGAACGCTTCAACCTAGAAGAACAAAATTTGGTGAGCCAAGTGGGATTTGTGTACTGATCATTACCACCAAGTATCATCAAGATTGGGTGAAAAAATATTTGCTGGTATTTCGGAAACTCGTTATTTCTTAGAAGCTTGGCAACCCCTCTCAATGAAAGTGCTTTCCACAGTCTGTGCCTAGGGCTACTTGAAGAGGAAACAAACCATAGAGACAAAACTGAGAACTCCTTTATTTTGTCAAGTTTCAAAGAGCTACTACAAACCATGTTGGATTTAGAGTTCCAAATTCATCTATCTAAATACGAGAGAACAAAGGGAAACCTAAATATAAAAACTGCTACTGTAGACGAAAGCTTCAAACTAGAAGAACAAAATTTGGTGAGCCAAGTGGGATTTGTGTACTGATCATTACCACCAAGAATCATCAAATTTGGGTGAAAAAATATTTGCTGTTATTTCGAAACTCGTTATTTCTTAGAAGCTTGGCAACCCCTCACAAGAAAAGTGCTTTTCCACAGTCTGTGCCTAGGGCTACTTGAAGAAGAAACAAACCATAGAGACAAAACTGAGAACTCCTTTATTTTGTCAGTTTCAAAGAGCTACTACAAACCATGTTGGATTTAGAGTTCCAAATTCATCTATCTATATAGGAGAGAACAGAGAGAAACCTAAATATAAAAACTGCTACTGTAGCGAACGCTTCAACCTAGAAGAACAAAATTTGGTGAGCCAAGTGGGATTTGCGTACTCATCATTACCACCAAGTATCATCAAGATTGGGTGAAAAAATATTTGCTGGTATTTCGGAAACTCGTTATTTCTTAGAAACTTGGGAACCCCTCTCAATTAAAGTGCTTTTCCACAGTCTGTGCCTAGGGCTACTTGAAGAGGAAACAAACCATAGCGACAAAACTGAGAACTCCTTTATGTTGTCAAGTTTCAAAGAGCTACTACAAACCATGTTGGATTTATAGTTCCAAATTCATCTTTCTATATAGGAGAGAACAGAGGGAAACCTAAATATAAAAACTGCTACTGTAGACGAACGCTTCAACCTAGAAGAACAAAATTTGGTGAGCCAAGTGGGATTTGTGTACTGATCATTAGCACCAAGTATCATCAAGATTGGGTGAAAAAATATTTGCTGGTATTTCGGAAACTGGTAATTTCTTAGAAGCTTGGCAACACCTCTCAATGAAATTGCTTTTCCACAGTCTGTGCCTAGGGCTACTTGAAGAGGAAACAAACCATAGAGACAAAACTGAGAACTCCTTTATTTTGTCAAGTTTCAAAGAGCTACTACAAACCATGTTGGATTTAGAGTTCCAAATTCATCTATCTATATGGGAGAGAACAGAGGGAAACCTAAATATAAAAACTGCTACTGTAGACGAACGCTTCAACCTAGAAGAACAAAATTTGGTGAGCCAAGTGGGATTTGTGTACTGATCATTACCACCAAGTATCATCAAGATTGGGTGAAAAAATCTTTGCTGGTATTTCGGAAACTCGTTATTTCTTACAAGCTTGGCAACCCATCTCAATGAAAGTGCTTTCCACAGTCTGTGCCTAGGGCTACTTGAAGAGGAAACAAACCATAGCGACAAAACTGAGAACTCCTTTATTTTGTCAAGTTTCAAAGAGCTACTACAAACCATGTTGGATTTAGAGTTCCAAATTCATCTATCTAAATACGAGAGAACAAAGGGAAACCTAAATATAAAAACTGCTACTGTAGACGAAAGCTTCAAACTAGAAGAACAAAATTTCGTGAGCCAAGTGGGATTTGTGTACTGATCATTACCACCAAGAATCATCAAATTTGGGTGAAAAAATATTTGCTGTTTTTTCGAAACTCATTATTTCTTAGAAGCTTGGCAACCCCTCTCAATGAAAGTGCTTTTCCACAGTCTGTGCCTAGGGCTACTTGAAGAGGAAACAAACCATAGAGACAAAACTGAGAACTCCTTTATTTTGTCAAGTTTCAAAGAGCTACTACAAACCATGTTGGATTTAGAGTTCCAAATACATCTTTCTATATAGGAGAGAACAGAGGGAAACCTAAATATAAAAACTGCTACTGTAGACGAACGCTTCAACCTAGAAGAACAAAATTTGGTGAGCCAAGTGGGATTTGTGTACTGATCATTACCACCAAGAACCATCAAATTTGGGTGAAAAAATATTTGCTGTTATTTCGAAACTCGTTATTTCTTAGAAGCTTGGCAACCCCTCTCAATGAAAGTGCTTTTCCACAGTCTGTGCCTAGGGCTACTTGAAGAGGAAACAAACCATAGAGACAAAACTGAGAACTCCTTTATTTTGTCAGTTTCAAAGAGCTACTACAAACCATGTTGGATTTAGAGTACCAAATTCATCTATCTATATAGGAGAGAACCGAGGGAAACTTAAATATAAAAACTGCTACTGTAGACGAACGCTTCAACCTAGAAGAACAAAATTTGGTAAGCCAAGTGGGATTTGTGTACTGATCATTAGCACCAAGTATCATCAAGATTGGGTGAAAAAATATTTGCTGGTATTTCGGAAACTCGTTATTTCTTAGAAGCTTTGCAACCCCTCTAAATGAAAGTGCTATTCCACAGTCTGTGCCTAGGGCTACTTTAAGAGGAAACAAACCATAGAGGCAAATCTGAGAACTCCTTTATTTTGTCAAGTTTCAAAGAGCTACTACAAACCATGTTGGATTTAGAGTTCCAAATTCATCTATCTATATAGGAGAGAACAAAGGGAAACCTAAATATAAAAAATGCTACTGTAGACGAACGCTTCAAACTAGAAGAACAAAATTTCGTGAGCCAAGTGGGATTTGTGTACTGATCATTACCACCAAG
This sequence comes from Callospermophilus lateralis, assembly GCF_048772815.1. Lineage (NCBI taxonomy): Eukaryota > Metazoa > Chordata > Mammalia > Rodentia > Sciuridae > Callospermophilus > Callospermophilus lateralis. The sequence goes on from NW_027513884.1 coordinate 21,447, forward strand.
AATCATCAAATTTGGGTGAAAAAATATTTGCTGGTATTTCGAAACTCGTTATTTCTTAGAAGCTTGGCAAACCCTCTCAATGAAAGTGCTTTTCCACAGTCTGTGCCTAGGGCTGCTTGAAGGGGAAAAAAACCATAGAGACAAATCTGAGACCTCCTTTATTTTGTCAAGTTTCAAAGAGCTACTACAAACCATGTTTGATTTAGAGTTCCAAATTCATCTATCTATATAGAAGAGAACAGAGAGAAACCTAAATATAAAAACTGCTAATGTAGATGTACGCTTCAACCTAGAAGAACAAAATTTGTTGAGCCAAGTGGGATTTGTGTACTGATCATTACCACCAAGTATCAACAAGATTGTGTGAAAAAATATTTGCTGGTATTTCGGAAACTCGTTATTTCTTAGAAGCTTGGCAACCCATCTCAATGAAAGTGCTTTCCACAGTCTGTGCCTAGGGCTACTTGAAGAGGAAACAAACCATAGAGACAAAACTGAGAACTCCTTTATTTTGTCACGTTTCAAAGAGCTACTACAAACCATGTTGGATTTAGAGTTCCAAATTCATCTATCTGTATAGGAGAGAACAGAGGGAAACCTAAATATAAAAACTGCTACTGTAGACGAACGCTTCAACCAAGAAGAACAAAATTTGGTGAGCCAAGTGGGATTTGTGTACTGATCATTAGCTCCAAGTATCATCAAGATTGGGTGAAAAAATATTTGCTGGTATTTCGGAAACTCGTTATTTCTTAGAAGCTTGGCAACCCCTCTCAATGAAAGCGCTTTTCCAAAGTCTGTGCCTAGGGCAACGTGAAGAGGAAACAAACCATACAGAAAAATCTGAGAACTCCTTTATTTTGTCAAGTTTCAAAGAGCTACTACAAACCATGTTGGATTTAGAGTTCCAAATTCATCTATCTATATAGGAGAGAACCGAGGGAAACTTAAATATAAAAACTGCTACTGTAGACGAACGCTTCAACCTAGAAGAACAAAATTTCGTGAGCCAAGTGGGATTTGTGTACTGATCATTACCACCAAGAATCATCAAATTTGGGTGAAAAAATATTTGCTGGTATTTCGAAACTCGTTATTTCTTAGAAGCTTGGCAACCCCTCTCAATGAAAGTGCTTTCCCACAGTCTGTGCTTACGGCTACTTGAAGAGGAAACAAACCATAGAGACAAATCTGAGACCTCCTTTATTTTGTCAAGTTTCAAATAGCTACTACAAACAATGTTGGATTTAGAGTTCCAAATTCATCTATCTATATAGGAGAGAACAGAGAGAAACCTAAATATAAAAACTGCTACTGCAGCGAACGCTTCAACCTAGAAGAACAAAATTTGGTGAGCCAAGTGGGATTTGTGTACTGATCATTACCACCAAGTATCAACAAGATTGGGTGAAAAAATATTTGCTGGTATTTCGGAAACTCGTTATTTCTTAGAAACTTGGGAACCCCTCTCAATTAAAGTGCTTTTCCACAGTCTGTGCCTAGGGCTACTTGAAGAGGAAACAAACCATAGCGACAAAACTGAGAACTCCTTTATGTTGTCAAGTTTCAAAGAGCTACTACAAACCATGTTGGATTTATAGTTCCAAATTCATCTTTCTATATAGGAGAGAAGAGAGGGAAGCCTAAATATAAAAACTGCTACTGTAGACGAAGGCTTCAACTTAGAAGAACAAAATTTGGTGAGCCAAGTGGGATTTGTGTACTGATCATTAGCACCAAGTATCATCAAGATTGGGTGAAAAAATATTTGCTGGTATTTCGGAAACTGGTAATTTCTTAGAAGCTTGGCAACACCTCTCAATGAAAGTGCTTTTCCACAGTCTGTGCCTAGGGCTACTTGAAGAGGAAACAAACCATAGAGACAAAACTGAGAATTCCTTTATTTTGTCAAGTTTCAAAGAGCTACTACAAACCATGTTGGATTTAGAGTTCCAAATTCATCTATCTATATGGGAGAGAACAGAGGGAAACCTAAATATAAAAACTGCTACTGTAGTCGAACGCTTCAACCTAGAAGAACAAAATTTGGTGAGCCAAGTGGGATTTGTGTACTGATCATTACCACCAAGTATCATCAAGATTGGGTGAAAAAATATTTGCTGGTATTTCGGAAACTCGTTATTTCTTAGAAGCTTGGCAACCCCTCTCAATGAAAGTGCTTTCCACAGTCTGTGCCTAGGGCTACCTTAAGAGGAAACAATCCATAGAGACAAAACTGAGAACTCCTTTATTTTGTCAAGTTTCAAAGAGCTACTACAAACCATGTTGGATTTAGAGTTCCAAATTCATCTATCTAAATACGAGAGTACAAAGGGAACCCTAAATATAAAAACTGCTACTGTAGACGAAAGCTTCAAACTAGAAGAACAAAATTTCGTGAGCCAAGTGGGATTTGTGTACTGATCATTACCACCAAGAATCATCAAATTTGGGTGAAAAAATATTTGCTGTTTTTTCGAAACTCGTTATTTCTTAGAAGCTTGGCAACCCCTCTCAATGAAAGTGCTTTTCCACAGTCTGTGCCTAGGGCTACTTGAAGAGGAAACAAACCATAGAGACAAAACTGAGAACTCCTTTATTTTGTCAAGTTTCAAAGAGCTACTACAAACCATGTTGGATTTAGAGTTCCAAATACATCTTTCTATATAGGAGAGAACAAAGGGAAACCTAAATATAAAAACTGCTACTGTAGACGAACGCTTCAATCTAGAAGAACAAAATTTGGTGAGCCAAATGGGATTTGTGTACTGATCATTACAACCAAGTATCAACAAGATTGTGTGAAAAAATATTTGCTGGAATTTCGGAAACTCGTTATTTCTTAGAAGCTTGGCAACCCATCTCAATGAAACTGCTTTCCACAGTCTGTGCCTAGGGCTACTTAAAGAGGAAACAAACCATAGAGAAAAATCGGAGAACTCCTTTATTTTGTCAAGTTTCAAAGAGCTACTACAAACCATGTTGGATTTAGAGTTCCAAATTCATCTATCTATATAGGAGAGAACCGAGGGAAACTAAAATATAAAAACTGCTACTGTAGACGAACGCTTCAACCTAGAAGAACAAAATTTCGTGAGCCAAGTGGGATTTGTGTACTGATCATTACCACCAAGAATCATCAAATTTGGGTGAAAAAATATTTGCTGGTATTTCGAAACTCGTTATTTCTTAGAAGCTTGGCAACCCCTCTCAATGAAAGTGCTTTCCCACAGTCTGTGCCTAGGGCTACTTGAAGAGGAAACAAACCATAGAGACAAATCTGAGACCTCCTTTATTTTGTCAAGTTTCAAAGAGCTACTACAAACCATGTTGAATTTAGAGTTCCAAATTCATCTATCTATATAGGAGAGAACAGAGAGAAACCTAAATATAAAAACTGCTACTGTAGCGAACGCTTCAACCTAGAAGAACTAAATTTGGTGAGCCAAGTGGGATTTGTATACTGATCATTACCACCAAGTATCAACAAGATTGTGTGAAATAATATTTGCTGGTATTTCGGAAACTCGTTATTTCTTAGAAGCTTGGCAACCCCTCTCAATGAAAGTGCTTTCCCACAGTCTGTGCCTACGGCTACTTGAAGAGGAAACAAACCATAGAGACAAAACTGAGAACTCCTTTATTTTGTCAAGTTTCAAAGAGCTACTACAAACCATGTTGGATTTAGAGTTCCAAATTCATCTATCTATATGGGAGAGAAGAGAGGGAAACCTAAATATAAAAACTGCTACTGTAGACGAACGCTTCAACCTAGAAGAACAAAATTTGGTGAGGCAAGTGGGATTTGTGTACTGATCATTACCACCAAGTATCATCAAGATTGGGTGAAAAAATATTTGCTGGTATTTCGAAACTCGTTATTTCTTAGAAGCTTGGGACCCCCTCTCAATTAAAGTGCTTTTCCACAGTCTGTGCCTAGGGCTACTTGAAGAGGAAACAAACCATAGCGACAAAACTGAGAACTCCTTTATTTTGTCAAGTTTCAAAGAGCTACTACAAACCATGTTGGATTTAGAGTTCCAAATTCATCTTTCTATGTAGGAGAGAACAGAGGGAAACCTAAATATAAAAACTGCTACTGTAGACGAACACTTCAACTTAGAAGAACAAAATTTGGTGAGCCAAGTGGGATTTGTGTACTGATCATTAGCACCAAGTATCATCAAGATTGGGTGAAAAAATATTTGCTGGTATTTCGGAAACTCGTAATTTCTTAAAAGCTTGGCAACACCTCTCAATGAAAGTGCTTTTCCACAGTCTGTGCCTAGGGCTACTTGAAGAGGAAACAAACCATAGAGACAAAACTGAGAACTCCTTTATTTTGTCAAGTTTCAAAGAGCTACTACAAACCATGTTGGATTTAGAGTTCCAAATTCATCTATCTATATGGGAGAGAAGAGAGGGAAACCTAAATATAAAAACTGCTACTGTAGACGAACGCTTCAACCTAGAAGAACAAAATTTGGTGAGCCAAGTGGGATTTGTGTACTGATCATTACCACCAAGTATCATCAAGATTGGGTGAAAAAATATTTGCTGGTATTTCGGAAACTCGTTATTTCTTAGAAGATTGGCAACCAATCTCAATGAAAGTGCTTTCCACAGTCTGTGCCTAGGGCTACTTGAAGAGGAAACAAACCATAGAGACAAAACTGAGAACTCCTTTGTTTTGTCAAGTTTCAAAGAGCTACTACAAACCATGTTGGATTTATAGTTCCAAATTCATCTTTCTATATAGGAGACAACAGAGGGAAACCTAAATATAAAAACTGCTACTGTAGACGAAAGCTTCAAACTAGAAGAACAAAATTTCGTGAGCCAAGTGGAATTTGTGTACTGATCATTACCACCAAGAATCATCAAATTTGGGTGAAAAAATATTTGCTGTTATTTCGAAACTCGTTATTTTTTAGAAGCTTGGCAACCCCTCTCAATGAAAGTGCTTTTCCACAGTCTGTGCCTAGGGCTACTTGAAGAGGAAACAAACCATAGAGACAAAACTGAGAACTCCTTTATTTTGTCAGTTTCAAAGAGCTACTACAAACCATGTTGGATTTAGAGTTCCAAATTCATCTATCTATATAGGAGTGAACAAAGGGAAACCTAAATATAAAAACTGCTACTGTAGACGAACGCTTCAACCTAGAAGAACAAAATTTGGTGAGCCAAGTGGGATTTGTGTACTGATCATTACTACCAAGTATCAACAAGATTGTGTGAAAAAATATTTGCTGGAATTTCGGAAACTCGTTGTTTCTTAGAAGCTTGGCAACCCATCTCAATGAAACTGCTTTCCACAGTCTGTGCCTAGGGCTAATTAAAGAGGAAACAAACCATAGAGAAAAATCGGAGAACTCCTTTATTTTGTCAAGTTTCAAAGAGCTACTACAAACCATGTTGGATTTAGAGTTCCAAATTCATCTATCTATATAGGAGAGAACCGAGGGAAACTTAAATATAAAAACTGCTACTGTAGACGAACGCTTCAACCTAGAAGAACAAAATTTCGTGAGCCAAGTGGGATTTGTGTACTGATCATTACCACCAAGAATCATCAAATTTGGGTGAAAAAATATTTGCTGGTATTTCGAAACTCGTTATTTCTTAGAAGGTTGGCAACCCCTCTCAATGAAAGTGCTTTCCCACACTCTGTGCCTAGGGCTACTTGAAGAGGAAACAAACCATAGAGACAAATCTGAGACCTCCTTTATTTTGTCAAGTTTCAAAGAGCTACTACAAACCATGTTGAATTTAGAGTTCCAAATTCATCTATCTATATAGGAGAGAACAGAGAGAAACCTAAATATAAAAACTGCTACTGTAGCGAACGCTTCAACCTAGAAGAACTAAATTTGGTGAGCCAAGTGGGATTTGTATACTGATCATTACCACCAAGTATCAACAAGATTGTGTGAAATAATATTTGCTGGTATTTCGGAAACTCGTTATTTCTTAGAAGCTTGGCAACCAATCTCAATGAAAGTGCTTTCCACAATCTGTGCCTAGGGCTACTTGAAGAGGAAACAAACCATAGAGACAAAACTGAGAACTCCTTTATTTTGTCAAGTTTCAAAGAGCTACTACAAACCATGTTGGATTTAGAGTTCCAAATTCATCTATCTATATGGGAGAGAAGAGAGGGAAACCTAAATATAAAAACTGCTACTGTAGACGAACGCTTCAACCTAGAAGATCAAAATTTGGTGAGCCAAGTGGGATTTGTGTACTGATCATTACCACCAAGTATCATCAAGATTGGGTGAAAAAATATTTGCTGGTATTTCGGAAACTCGTTATTTCTTAGAATCTTGGCAACCCCTCTCAATGAAAGTGCTTTCCACAGTCTGTGCCTAGGGCTACTTGAAGAGGAAACAAACCATAGAGACAAAACTGAGAACTCCTTTATTTTGTCAAGTTTCAAAGAGCTACTACAAACCATGTTGGATTTAGAGTTCCAAATTCATCTTTCTATGTAGGAGAGAACAGAGTGAAACCTAAATATAAAAACTGCTACTGTAGACGAACGTTTCAACCTAGAAGAACAAATTTGGTGAGCCAAGTGGGATTTGTGTACTGATCATTACCACCAAGTATCATCAAGATTGGGTGAAAAAATATTTGCTGGTATTTCGGAAACTCGTTATTTCTTAGAAGCTTGGTAACCCCTCTCAATTAAAGTGCTTTTCCACAGTCTGTGCCTAGGGCTACTTGAAGAGGAAACAAACCATAGCGACAAAACTGAGAACTCCTTTATTTTGTCAAGTTTCAAAGAGCTACTACAAACCATGTTGGATTTAGAGTTCCAAATTCATCTTTCTATGTAGGAGAGAACAGAGAGAAACCTAAATATAAAAACTGCTACTGTAGACGAACGCTTCAAACTAGAAGAACAAAATTTCGTGAGCCAAGTGGGATTTGTGTACTGATCATTACCAACAAGAATCATCAAATTTGGGTGAAAAAATATTTGCTGGTATTTCGAAACTCGTTATTTCTTAGAAGCTTGGCAACCACTCTCAATGAAAGTGCTTTTCCACAGTCTGTGCCTAGGGCTACTTGAAGAGGAAACAAACCATAGAGACAAATTTGAGACCTCCTTTATTTTGTCAACTTTCAAAGAGCTACTACAAACCATGTTGGATTTAGAGTTCCAAATTCATCTATCTATATAGGAGAGAACAGAGAGAAACCTAAATATAAAAACTGCTAATGTAGACGAACGCTTCAACCTAGAAGAACAAAATTTGTTGAGCCAAGTGGGATTTGTGTACTGATCATTACCACCAAGTATCAACAAGATTGTGTGAAAAAATATTTGCTGGTATTTCGGAAACTCGTTATTTCTTAGAAGCTTGGCAACCCATCTCAATGAAAGTGCTTTCCACATCTGTGCCTAGGGCTACTTGAAGAGGAAACAAACCATAGAGACAAAACTGAGAACTCCTTTATTTTGTCACGTTTCAAAGAGCTACTACAAACCATGTTGGATTTAGAGTTCCAAATTCATCTATCTGTATAGGAGAGAACAGAGGGAAACCTAAATATAAAAACTGCTACTGTAGACGAACGCTTCAACCAAGAAGAACAAAATTTGGTGAGCCAAGTGGGATTTGTGTACTGATCATTAGCTCCAAGTATCATCAAGATTGGGTGAAAAAATATTTGCTGGTATTTCGGAAACTCGTTATTTCTTAGAAGCTTGGCAACCCCTCTCAATGAAAGTGCTTTCCACAGTCTGTGCCTAGGGCTACTTGAAGAGGAAATAAACCATAGAGACAAATCTGAGAACTCCTTTATTTTGTCAAGTTTCAAAGTGCTACTACAAACCATGTTGGATTTAGAGTTCCAAATTCATCTATCTATATAGGAGAGAACCGAGGGAAACTTAAATATAAAAACTGCTACTGTAGATGAACGCTTCAACCTAGAAGAACAAAATTTAGTGAGCCAAGTGGGATTTGTGTACTGATCATTACCACCAAGAATCATCAAATTTGGGTGAAAAAATATTTGCTGGTATTTCGGAAACTCGTTGTTTCATAGAAGCTTGGTAACCCCTCTCAATGAAAGTGCTTTTCCACAGTCTGTGCCTATGGCTACTTGAAGAAGAAACAAACCATAGAGGCAAATCTGAGACCTCCTTTATTTTGTCAAGTTTCAAAGAGCTACTACAAACCATGTTGGATTTAGAGTTCCAAATTCATCTATCTATATAGGAGAGAACAAAGGGAAACCTAAATATAAAAACTGCTACTGTAGACGAAAGCTTCAAACTAGAAGAACAAAATTTCGTGAGCCAAGTGGGATTTGTGTACTGATCATTACCACAAAGAATCATCAAATTTGGGTGAAAAAATATTTGCTGGTATTTCGAAACTCGTTATTTCTTAGAAGCTTGGCAACCCCTCTCAATTAAAGTGCTTTTCCACAGTCTGTGCCAAGGGCTACTTGAAGAGGAAACAAACCATAGCGACAAAACTGAGAACTCCTTTATTTTGTCAAGTTTCAAAGAGCTACTACAAACCATGTTGGATTTAGAGTTCCAAATTCATCTTTTTATATAGGAGAGAACAGAGGGAAACCTAAATATAAAAACTGCTACTGTAGACGAACGCTTCAACCAAGAAGAACAAAATTTGGTGAGCCAAGTGGGATTTGTGTACTGATCATTAGCACCAAATACCATCAAGATTGGGTGAAAAAATATTTGCTGGAATTTCGGAAACTCGTTATTTCTTAGAAGCTTGGCAACCCATCTCAATGAAAGTGCTTTCCACAGTCTGTGCCTAGGGCTACTTGAAGAGGAAACAAACCATAGAGAAAAATCGGAGAACTCCTTTATTTTGTCAAGTTTCAAAGAGCTACTAAAACCATGTTGGATTTAGAGTTCCAAATTCGTCTATCTAAATACGAGAGAACCGAGGGAAACTTAAATATAAAAACTGCTACTGTAGACGAACGCTTCAACCTAGAAGAACAAAATTTCGTGAGCCAAGTGGGATTTGTGTACTGATCATTACCACCAAGAATCATCAAATTTGGATGAAAAAATATTTGCTGGTATTTCGAAAATCGTTATTTCTTAGAAGCTTGGCAACCCCTCTCAATGAAAGTGCTTTCCCACAGTCTGTGCCTACGGCTACTTGAAGAGGAAACAAACCATAGAGACAAATCTGAGACCTCCTTTATTTTGTCAAGTTTCAAAGAGCTACTACAAACCATGTTGGATTTAGAGTTCCAAATTCATCTATCTATATAGGAGAGAACAGAGAGAAACCTAAATATAAAAACTGCTACTGTAGCGAACGCTTCAACCTAGAAGAACAAAATTTGGAGAGCCAAGTGGGATTTGTGTACTGATCATTACCACCAAGTATCATCAAGATTGGGTGAAAAAATATTTGCTGGTATTTCGGAAACTCGTTATTTCTTAGAAGCTTGGCAACCCATCTCAATGAAAGTGCTTTCCACAGTCTGTGCCTGGGGCTACTTGAAGAGGAAACAAACCATAGCGACAAAACTGAGAACTCCTTTATTTTGTCAAGTTTCAAAGAGCTAATACAAACCATGTTGGATTTAGAGTTCCAAATTCATCTTTCTATATAGGAGAGAACAGAGGGAAACCTAAATATAAAAACTGCTACTGTAGACGAACGCTTCAACCTAGAAGAACAAAATTTGGTGAGCCAAGTGGGATTTGTGTACTGATCATTACCACCAAGTATCATCAAGATTGGGTGAAAAAATCTTTGCTGGTATTTCGGAAACTCGTTATTTCTTTCAAGCTTGGCAACCCCTCTCAATGAAAGTGCTTTCCACAGTCTGTGCCTAGGGCTACTTGAAGAGGAAACAAACCATAGAGACAAAACTGAGAACTCCTTTATTTTGTCACGTTTCAAAGAGCTACTACAAACCATGTTGGATTTAGAGTTCCAAATTCATCTATCTGTATAGGAGAGAACAGAGGGAAACCTAAATATAAAAACTGCTACTGTAGACGAACGCTTCAACCAAGAAGAACAAAATTTGGTGAGCCAAGTGGGATTTGTGTACTGATCATTAGCTCCAAGTATCATCAAGATTGGGTGAAAAAATATTTGCTGGTATTTCGGAAACTCGTTATTTCTTAGAAGCTTGGCAACCCCTCTCAATGAAAGCGCTTTTCCAAAGTCTGTGCCTAGGGCAACGTGAAGAGGAAACAAACCATACAGAAAAATCTGAGAACTCCTTTATTTTGTCAAGTTTCAAAGAGCTACTACAAACCATGTTGGATTTAGAGTTCCAAATTCATCTATCTATATAGGAGAGAACCGAGGGAAACTTAAATATAAAAACTGCTACTGTAGACGAACGCTTCAACCTAGAAGAACAAAATTTCGTGAGCCAAGTGGGATTTGTGGACTGATCATTACCACCAAGAATCATCAAATTTGGGTGAAAAAATATTTGCTGGTATTTCGAAACTCGTTATTTCTTAGAAGCTTGGCAACCCCTCTCAATGAAAGTGCTTTCCCACAGTCTGTGCTTACGGCTACTTGAAGAGGAAACAAACCATAGAGACAAATCTGAGACCTCCTTTATTTTGTCAAGTTTCAAATAGCTACTACAAACAATGTTGGATTTAGAGTTCCAAATTCATCTATCTATATAGGAGAGAACAGAGAGAAACCTAAATATAAAAACTGCTACTGTAGCGAACGCTTCAACCTAGAAGAACAAAATTTGGTGAGCCAAGTGGGATTTGTGTACTGATCATTACCACCAAGTATCAACAAGATTGGGTGAAAAAATATTTGCTGGTATTTCGGAAACTCGTTATTTCTTAGAAACTTGGGAACCCCTCTCAATTAAAGTGCTTTTCCACAGTCTGTGCCTAGGGCTACTTGAAGAGGAAACAAACCATAGCGACAAAACTGAGAACTCCTTTATGTTGTCAAGTTTCAAAGAGCTACCACAAACCATGTTGGATTTATAGTTCCAAATTCATCTTTCTATATAGGAGAGAAGAGAGGGAAACCTAAATATAAAAACTGCTACTGTAGACGAAGGCTTCAACTTAGAAGAACAAAATTTGGTGAGCCAAGTGGGATTTGTGTACTGATCATTAGCACCAAGTATCATCAAGATTGGGTGAAAAAATATTTGCTGGTATTTCGGAAACTGGTAATTTCTTAGAAGCTTGGCAACACCTCTCAATGAAAGTGCTTTTCCACAGTCTGTGCCTAGGGCTACTTGAAGAGGAAACAAACCATAGAGACAAAACTGAGAATTCCTTTATTTTGTCAAGTTTCAAAGAGCTACTACAAACCATGTTGGATTTAGAGTTCCAAATTCATCTATCTATATGGGAGAGAACAGAGGGAAACCTAAATATAAAAACTGCTACTGTAGACGAACGCTTCAACCTAGAAGAACAAAATTTGGTGAGCCAAGTGGGATTTGTGTACTGATCATTACCACCAAGTATCATCAAGATTGGGTGAAAAAATCTTTGCTGGTATTTCGGAAACTCGTTATTTCTTACAAGCTTGGCAACCCATCTCAATGAAAGTGCTTTCCACAGTCTGTGCCTAGGGCTACTTTAAGAGGAAACAATCCATAGAGACAAAACTGAGAACTCCTTTATTTTGTCAAGTTTCAAAGAGCTACTACAAACCATGTTGGATTTAGAGTTCCAAATTCATCTATCTAAATACGAGAGAACAAAGGGAACCCTAAATATAAAAACTGCTAATGTAGACGAAAGCTTCAAACTAGAAGAACAAAATTTCGTGAGCCAAGTGGGATTTGTGTACTGATCATTACCACCAAGAATCATCAAATGTGGGTGAAAAAATATTTGCTGTTTTTTCGAAACTCGTTATTTCTTAGAAGCTTGGCAACCCCTCTCAATGAAAGTGCTTTTCCACAGTCTGTGCCTAGGGCTACTTGAAGAGGAAACAAACCATAGAGACAAAACTGAGAACTCCTTTATTTTGTCAAGTTTCAAAGAGCTACTACAAACCATGTTGGATTTAGAGTTCCAAATACATCTTTCTATATAGGAGAGAACAAAGGGAAACCTAAATATAAAAACTGCTACTGTAGACGAACGCTTCAACCTAGAAGAACAAAATTTGGTGAGCCAAGTGGGATTTGTGTAATGATCATTACCACCAAGTATCATCAAGATTGGGTGAAAAAATCTTTGCTGGTATTTCGGAAACTCGTTATTTCTTTCAAGCTTGGCAACCCCTCTCAATGAAAGTGCTTTCCACAGTCTGTGCCTAGGGCTACTTGAAGAGGAAACAAACCATAGAGACAAAACTGAGAACTCCTTTATTTTGTCACGTTTCAAAGAGCTACTACAAACCATGTTGGATTTAGAGTTCCAAATTCATCTATCTGTATAGGAGAGAACAGAGGGAAACCTAAATATAAAAACTGCTACTGTAGACGAACGCTTCAACCAAGAAGAACAAAATTTGGTGAGCCAAGTGGGATTTGTGTACTGATCATTAGCTCCAAGTATCATCAAGATTGGGTGAAAAAATATTTGCTGGTATTTCGGAAACTCGTTATTTCTTAGAAGCTTGGCAACCCCTCTCAATGAAAGCGCTTTTCCAAAGTCTGTGCCTAGGGCAACGTGAAGAGGAAACAAACCATACAGAAAAATCTGAGAACTCCTTTATTTTGTCAAGTTTCAAAGAGCTACTACAAACCATGTTGGATTTAGAGTTCCAAATTCATCTATCTATATAGGAGAGAACCGAGGGAAACTTAAATATAAAAACTGCTACTGTAGACGAACGCTTCAACCTAGAAGAACAAAATTTCGTGAGCCAAGTGGGATTTGTGTACTGATCATTACCACCAAGAATCATCAAATTTGGGTGAAAAAATATTTGCTGGTATTTCGAAACTCGTTATTTCTTAGAAGCTTGGCAACCCCTCTCAATGAAAGTGCTTTCCCACAGTCTGTGCTTACGGCTAATTGAAGAGGAAACAAACCATAGAGACAAATCTGAGACCTCCTTTATTTTGTCAAGTTTCAAATAGCTACTACAAACAATGTTGGATTTAGAGTTCCAAATTCATCTATCTATATAGGAGAGAACAGAGAGAAACCTAAATATAAAAACTGCTACTGTAGCGAACGCTTCAACCTAGAAGAACAAAATTTGGTGAGCCAAGTGGGATTTGTGTACTGATCATTACCACCAAGTATCAACAAGATTGGGTGAAAAAATATTTGCTGGTATTTCGGAAACTCGTTATTTCTTAGAAACTTGGGAACCCCTCTCAATTAAAGTGCTTTTCCACAGTCTGTGCCTAGGGCTACTTGAAGAGGAAACAAACCATAGCGACAAAACTGAGAACTCCTTTATGTTGTCAAGTTTCAAAGAGCTACCACAAACCATGTTGGATTTATAGTTCCAAATTCATCCTTCTATATAGGAGAGAAGAGAGGGAAACCTAAATATAAAAACTGCTACTGTAGACGAAGGCTTCAACTTAGAAGAACAAAATTTGGTGAGCCAAGTGGGATTTGTGTACTGATCATTAGCACCAAGTATCATCAAGATTGGGTGAAAAAATATTTGCTGGTATTTCGGAAACTGGTAATTTCTTAGAAGCTTGGCAACACCTCTCAATGAAAGTGCTTTTCCACAGTCTGTGCCTAGGGCTACTTGAAGAGGAAACAAACCATAGAGACAAAACTGAGAATTCCTTTATTTTGTCAAGTTTCAAAGAGCTACTACAAACCATGTTGGATTTAGAGTTCCAAATTCATCTATCTATATGGGAGAGAACAGAGGGAAACCTAAATATAAAAACTGCTACTGTAGACGAACGCTTCAACCTAGAAGAACAAAATTTGGTGAGCCAAGTGGGATTTGTGTACTGATCATTACCACCAAGTATCATCAAGATTGGGTGAAAAAATCTTTGCTGGTATTTCGGAAACTCGTTATTTCTTACAAGCTTGGCAACCCATCTCAATGAAAGTGCTTTCCACAGTCTGTGCCTAGGGCTACTTTAAGAGGAAACAATCCATAGAGACAAAACTGAGAACTCCTTTATTTTGTCAAGTTTCAAAGAGCTACTACAAACCATGTTGGATTTAGAGTTCCAAATTCATCTATCTAAATACGAGAGAACAAAGGGAACCCTAAATATAAAAACTGCTAATGTAGACGAAAGCTTCAAACTAGAAGAACAAAATTTCGTGAGCCAAGTGGGATTTGTGTACTGATCATTACCACCAAGAATCATCAAATGTGGGTGAAAAAATATTTGCTGTTTTTTCGAAACTCGTTATTTCTTAGAAGCTTGGCAACCCCTCTCAATGAAAGTGCTTTTCCACAGTCTGTGCCTAGGGCTACTTGAAGAGGAAACAAACCATAGAGACAAAACTGAGAACTCCTTTATTTTGTCAAGTTTCAAAGAGCTACTACAAACCATGTTGGATTTAGAGTTCCAAATACATCTTTCTATATAGGAGAGAACAAAGGGAAACCTAAATATAAAAACTGCTACTGTAGACGAACGCTTCAACCTAGAAGAACAAAATTTGGTGAGCCAAGTGGGATTTGTGTAATGATCATTACCACCAAGTATCAACAAGATTGTGTGAAAAAATATTTGCTGGAATTTCGGAAACTCGTTATTTCTTAGAAGCTTGGCAACCCATCTCAATGAAACTGCTTTCCACAGTCTGTGCCTAGGGCTACTTAAAGAGGAAACAAACCATAGAGAAAAATCGGAGAACTCCTTTATTTTGTCAAGTTTCAAAGAACTACTACAAACCATGTTGGATTTAGAGTTCCAAATTCATCTATCTATATAGGAGAGAACCGAGGGAAACTAAAATATAAAAACTGCTACTGTAGACGAACGCTTCAACCTAGAAGAACAAAATTTCGTGAGAAAAGTGGGATTTGTGTACTGATCATTACCACCAAGAATCATCAAATTTGGGTGAAAAAATATTTGCTGGTATTTCGAAACTCGTTATTTCTTAGAAGCTTGGCAACCCCTCTCAATGAAAGTGCTTTCCCACAGTCTGTGCCTAGGGCTACTTGAAGAGGAAACAAACCATAGAGACAAATCTGAGACCTCCTTTATTTTGTCAAGTTTCAAAGAGCTACTACAAACCATGTTGAATTTAGAGTTCCAAATTCATCTATCTATATAGGAGAGAACAGAGAGAAACCTAAATATAAAAACTGCTACTGTAGCGAACGCTTCAACCTAGAAGAACTAAATTTGGTGAGCCTAGTGGGATTTGTATACTGATCATTACCACCAAGTATCAACAAGATTGTGTGAAATAATATTTGCTGGTATTTCGGAAACTCGTTATTTCTTAGAAGCTTGGCAACCAATCTCAATGAAAGTGCTTTCCACAATCTGTGCCTAGGGCTACTTGAAGAGGAAACAAACCATAGAGACAAAACTGAGAACTTCCTTATTTTGTCAAGTTTCAAAGAGCTACTACAAACCATGTTGGATTTAGAGTTCCAAATTCATCTATCTATATGGGAGAGAAGAGAGGGAAAAATAAATATAAAAACTGCTACTGTAGACGAACGCTTCAACCTAGAAGAACAAAATTTGGTGAGCCAAGTGGGATTTGTGTACTGATCATTACCACCAAGTATCATCAAGATTGGGTGAAAAAATATTTGCTGGTATTTCGGAAACTCGTTATTTCTTAGAAGCTTGGGACCCCCTCTCAATTAAAGTGCTTTTCCACAGTCTGTGCCTAGGGCTACTTGAAGAGGAAAGAAACCATAGCGATAAAACTGAGAACTCCTTTATTTTGTCAAGTTTCAAAGAGCTACTACAAACCATGTTGGATTTAGAGTTCCAAATTCATCTTTCTATGTAGGAGAGAACAGAGGGAAACCTAAATATAAAAACTGCTACTGTAGACGAACACTTCAACTTAGAAGAACAAAATTTGGTGAGCCAAGTGGGATTTGTGTACTGATCAGTAGCACCAAGTATCATCAAGATTGGGTGAAAAAATATTTGCTGGTATTTCGGAAACTCGTAATTTCTTAGAAGCTTGGCAACACCTCTCAATGAAAGTGCTTTTCCACAGTCTGTGCCTAGGGCTACTTGAAGAGGAAACAAACCATAGAGACAAAACTGAGAACTCCTTTATTTTGTCAAGTTTCAAAGAGCTACTACAAACCATGTTGGATTTAGAGTTCCAAATTCATCTATCTATATGGGAGAGAAGAGAGGGAAACCTAAATATAAAAACTGCTACTGTAGACGAACGCTTCAACCTAGAAGAACAAAATTTGGTGAGCCAAGTGGGATTTGTGTACTGATCATTACCACCAAGTATCATCAAGATTGGGTGAAAAAATATTTGCTGGTATTTCGGAAACTCGTTATTTCTTAGAAGATTGGCAACCAATCTCAATGAAAGTGCTTTCCACAGTCTGTGCCTAGGGCTACATGAAGAGGAAACAAACCATAGAGACAAAACTGAGAACTCCTTTGTTTTGTCAAGTTTCAAAGAGCTACTACAAACCATGTTGGATTTATAGTTCCAAATTCATCTTTCTATATAGGAGAGAACAGAGGGAAACCTAAATATAAAAACTGCTACTGTAGACGAAAGCTTCAAACTAGAAGAACAAAATTTCGTGAGCCAAGTGGGATTTGTGTACTGATCATTACTACCAAGAATCATCAAATTTGGGTGAAAAAATATTTGCTGTTATTTCGAAACTCGTTATTTTTTAGAAGCTTGGCAACCCCTCTCAATGAAAGTGCTTTTCCACAGTCTGTGCCTATGGCTACTTGAAGAGGAAACAAACCATAGAGACAAAACTGAGAACTCCTTTATTTTGTCAGTTTCAAAGAGCTACTACAAACCATGTTGGATTTAGAGTTCCAAATTCATCTATCTATATAGGAGAGAACAAAGGGAAACCTAAATATAAAAACTGCTACTGTAGACGAACGCTTCAACCTAGAAGAACAAAATTTGGTGAGCCAAGTGGGATTTGTGTACTGATCATTACCACCAAGTATCAACAAGATTGTGTGAAAAAATATTTGCTGGAATTTTGGAAACTCGTTATTTCTTAGAAGCTTGGCAACCCATCTCAATGAAACTGCTTTCCACAGTCTGTGCCCAGGGCTACTTAAAGAGGAAACAAACCATAGAGAAAAATCGGAGAACTCCTTTATTTTGTCAAGTTTCAAAGAGCTACTACAAACCATGTTGGATTTAGAGTTCCAAATTCATCTATCTATATAGGAGAGAACCGAGGGAAACTTAAATATAAAAACTGCTACTGTAGACGAACGCTTCAACCTAGAAGAACAAAATTTCGTGAGCCAAGTGGGATTTGTGTACTGATCATTACCACCAAGAATCATCAAATTTGGGTAAAATAATATTTGCTGGTATTTCGAAACTCGTTATTTCTTAGAAGCTTGGCAACCCCTCTCAATGAAAGTGCTTTCCACAGTCTGGGCCTAGGGCTACTTGAAGAGGAAACAAACCATAGAGACAAAACTGAGAACTCCTTTAATTTGTCAAGTTTCAAAGAGCTACTAGAAACCATGTTGGATTTAGAGTTCCAAATTCATCTTTCTATGTAGGAGAGAACAGAGTGAAACCTAAATATAAAAACAGCTACTGTAGACGAACGCTTCAACCTAGAAGAACAAATTTGGTGAGCCAAGTGGGATTTGTGTACTGATCATTACCACCAAGTATCATCAAGATTGGGTGAAAAAATATTTGCTGGTATTTCGGAAACTCGTTATTTCTTAGAAGCTTGGTAACCCCTCTCAATTAAAGTGCTTTTCCACAGTCTGTGCCTAGGGCTACTTGAAGAGGAAACAAACCATAGCGACAAAACTGAGAACTCCTTTATTTTGTCAAGTTTCAAAGAGCTACTACAAACCATGTTGGATTTAGAGTTCCAAATTCATCTTTCTTTGTAGGAGAGAACAGAGAGAAACCTAAATATAAAAACTGCTACTGTAGACGAACGCTTCAAACTAGAAGAACAAAATTTCGTGAGCCAAGTGGGATTTGTGTACTGATCATTACCACCAAGAATCATCAAATTTGGGTGAAAAAATATTTGCTGGTATTTCGAAACTCGTTATTTCTTAGAAGCTTGGCAACCACTCTCAATGAAAGTGCTTTTCCACAGTCTGTGCCTAGGGCTACTTGAAGAGGAAACAAACCATAGAGACAAATTTGAGACCTCCTTTATTTTGTCAACTTTCAAAGAGCTACTACAAACCATGTTGGATTTAGAGTTCCAAATTCATCTATCTATATAGGAGAGAACAGAGAGAAACCTAAATATAAAAACTGCTAATGTAGACGAACGCTTCAACCTAGAAGAACAAAATTTGTTGAGCCAAGTGGGATTTGTGTACTGATCATTACCACAAAGTATCAACAAGATTGTGTGAAAAAATATTTGCTGGTATTTCGGAAACTCGTTATTTCTTAGAAGCTTGGCAACCCATCTCAATGAAAGTGCTTTCCACAGTCTGTGCCTAGGGCTACTTGAAGAGGAAACAAACCATAGAGACAAAATTGAGAACTCCTTTATTTTGTCACGTTTCAAAGAGCTACTACAAACCATGTTGGATTTAGAGTTCCAAATTCATCTATCTGTATAGGAGAGAACAGAGGGAAACCTAAATATAAAAACTGCTACTGTAGACGAACGCTTCAACCAAGAAGAACAAAATTTGGTGAGCCAAGTGGGATTTGTGTACTGATCATTAGCTCCAAGTATCATCAAGATTGGGTGAAAAAATATTTGCTGGTATTTCGGAAACTCGTTATTTCTTAGAAGCTTGGCAACCCCTCTCAATGAAAGTGCTTTCCACAGTCTGTGCCTAGGGCTACTTGAAGAGGAAATAAACCATAGAGACAAATCTGAGAACTCCTTTATTTTGTCAAGTTTCAAAGTGCTACTACAAACCATGTTGGATTTAGAGTTCCAAATTCATCTATCTATATAGGAGAGAACCGAGGGAAACTTAAATATAAAAACTGCTACTGTAGATGAACGCTTCAACCTAGAAGAACAAAATTTAGTGAGCCAAGTGCGATTTGTGTACTGATCATTACCACCAAGAATCATCAAATTTGGGTGAAAAAATATTTGCTGGTATTTCGGAAACTCGTTGTTTCATAGAAGCTTGGTAACCCCTCTCAATGAAAGTGCTTTTCCACAGTCTGTGCCTATGGCTACTTGAAGAAGAAACAAACCATAGAGGCAAATCTGAGACCTCCTTTATTTTGTCAAGTTTCAAAGAGCTACTACAAACCATGTTGGATTTAGAGTTCCAAATTCATCTATCTATATAGGAGAGAACAAAGGGAAACCTAAATATAAAAACTGCTACTGTAGACGAAAGCTTCAAACTAGAAGAACAAAATTTCGTGAGCCAAGTGGGATTTGTGTACTGATCATTACCACAAAGAATCATCAAATTTGGGTGAAAAAATATTTGCTGGTATTTCGAAAATCGTTATTTCTTAGAAGCTTGACAACCCCTCTCAATTAAAGTGCTTTTCCACAGTCTGTGCCAAGGGCTACTTGAAGAGGAAACAAACCATAGCGACAAAACTGAGAACTCCTTTATTTTGTCAAGTTTCAAAGAGCTACTACAAACCATGTTGGATTTAGAGTTCCAAATTCATCTTTCTATATAGGAGAGAACAGAGGGAAACCTAAATATAAAAACTGCTACTGTAGACGAACGCTTCAACCTAGAAGAACAAAATTTGTTGAGCCAAGTGGGATTTGTGTACTGATCATTAGCACCAAATATCATCAAGATTGGGTGAAAAAATATTTGCTGGAATTTCGGAAACTCGTTATTTCTTAGAAGCTTGGCAACCCATCTCAATGAAAGTGCTTTCCACAGTCTGTGCCTAGGGCTACTTGAAGAGGAAACAAACCATAGAGAAAAATCGGAGAACTCCTTTATTTTGTCAAGTTTCAAAGAGCTACTAAAACCATGTTGGATTTAGAGTTCCAAATTCGTCCATCTAAATACGAGAGAACCGAGGGAAACTTAAATATAAAAACTGCTACTGTAGACGAACGCTTCAACCTAGAAGAACAAAATTTCGTGAGCCAAGTGGGATTTGTGTACTGATCATTACCACCAAGAATCATCAAATTTGGGTGAAAAAATATTTGCTGGTATTTCGAAAATCGTTATTTCTTAGAAGCTTGGCAACCCCTCTCAATGAAAGTGCTTTCCCACAGTCTGTGCCTACGGCTACTTGAAGAGGAAACAAACCATAGAGACAAATCTGAGACCTCCTTTATTTTGTCAAGTTTCAAAGAGCTACTACAAACCATGTTGGATTTAGAGTTCCAAATTCATCTATCTATATAGGAGAGAACAGAGAGAAACCTAAATATAAAAACTGCTACTGTAGCGAACGCTTCAACCAAGAAGAACAAAATTTGGAGAGCCAAGTGGGATTTGTGTACTGATCATTACCAACAAGTATCAACAATATTGTGTGAAAAAATATTTGCTGGTATTTCGGAAACTCGTTATTTCTTAGAAGCTTGGCAACCCATCTCAATGAAATTGGTTTTCCACAGTCTGTGCCTAGGGCTACTTGAAGAGGAAACAAACCATAGAGAAAAAACTGAGAACTCCTTTATTTTGTCAAGTTTCAAAGAGCTACTACAAACCATGTTGGATTTAGAGTTCCAAATTCATCTATCTATATATGAGAGAACAGAGTGAAACCTAAATATAAAAACTGCTACTGTAGACGAACGCTTCAACCAAGAAGAACAAAATTTCGTGAGCCAAGTGGGATTTGTGTACTGATCATTAGCTCCAAGTATCATCAAGATTGGGTGAAAAAGTATTTGCTGGTATTTCGGAAACTCGTTATTTCTTAGAAGCTTGGCAACCCCTCTCAATGAAAGTGCTTTTCCAAAGTCTGTGCCTAGGGCTACTTGAAGAGGAAACAAACCATAGAGAAAAATCGGAGAACTCCTTTATTTTGTCAAGATTCAAAGAGCTACTACAAACCATGTTGGATTTAGAGTTCCAAATTCATCTATCTATATAGGAGAGAACAGAGAGAAACCTAAATATAAAAACTGCTACTGTAGACGAACGCTTCAACATAGAAGAACAAAATTTGGTGAGCCAAGTGGGATTTGTGTACTGATCATTACCACCAAGTATCATCAAGATTCGGTGAAAAAATATTTGCTGGTATTTCGGAAACTCGTTATTTCTTAGAAGCTTGGCAACCCATCTCAATGAAAGTGCTTTCCACAGTCTGTGCCTAGGGCTACTTGAAGAGGAAACAAACCATAGAGACAAATCTGAGAACTCCTTTATTTTGTCAAGTTTCAAAGAGCTACTACAAACCATGTTGGATTTAGAGTTCCAAATTCATCTTTCTATATAGGAGAGAACAGAGGGAAACCTAAATATAAAAACTGCTACTGTAGACGAACGCTTCAACCAAGAAGAACAAAATTTGGTGAGCCAAGTGGGATTTGTGTACTGATCATTAGCTCCAAGTATCATCAAGATTGGGTGAAAAAATATTTGCTGGTATTTCGGAAACTCGTTATTTCTTAGAAGCTTGGCAACCCATCTCAATGAAAGTGGTTTTCCACAGTGTGTGCCTAGGGCTACTTGAAGAGGAAACAAACCATAGAGACAAAACTGAGAACTCCTTTATTTTGTCAAGTTTCAAAGAGCTACTACAAACCATGTTGGATTTAGAGTTCCAAATTCATCTATCTATATATGAGAGAACAGAGTGAAACCTAAATATATAAACTGCTACTGTAGACGAACGCTTCAACCAAGAAGAACAAAATTTCGTGAGCCAAGTGGGATTTGTGTACTGATCATTAGCTCCAAGTATCATCAAGATTGGGTGAAAAAATATTTTCTGGTATTTCGGAAACTCGTTATTTCTTAGAAGCTTGGCAACCCCTCTCAATGAAAGTGCTTTTCCAAAGTCTGTGCCTAGGGCTACTTGAAGAGGAAACAAACCATAGAGAAAAATCAGAGAACTCCTTTATTTTGTCAAGTTTCAAAGAGCTACTACAAACCATGTTGGATTTAGAGTTCCAAATTCATCTATCTATATAGGAGAGAACCGAGGGAAACTTAAATATAAAAACTGCTACTGTAGACGAACGGTTCAACTTAGAAGAACAAAATTTCGTGAGCCAAGTGGGATTTGTGTACTGATCATTACCACCAAGAATCATCAAATTTGGGTGAAAAAATATTTGCTGGTATTTCGAAACTCGTTATTTCTTAGAAGCTTGGCAACCCCTCTCAATGAAAGTGCTTTCCCACAGTCTGTGCCTACGGCTACTTGAAGAGGAAACAAACCATAGAGACAAATCTGAGACCTCCTTTATTTTGTCAAGTTTCAAAGAGCTACTACAAACCCTGTTGGATTTAGAGTTCCAAATTCATCTATCTATATAGGAGAGAACAGAGAGAAACCTAAATATAAAAACTGCTACTGTAGACGAACGCTTCAACCTAGAAGAACAAAATTTGGTGAGCCAAGTGGGATTTGTGTACTGATCATTACCACCAAGTATCAACAAGATTGTGTGAAAAAATATTTGCTGGTATTTCGGAAACTCGTTATTTCTTAGAAGCTTGGCAACCCATCTCAATGAACGTGCTTTCCACAGTCTGTGCCTAGGGCTACTTGAAGAGGAAACAAACCATAGAGACAAAACTGAGAACTCCATTATTTTGTCAAGTTCCAAAGAGCTACTACAAACCATGTTGGATTTAGAGTTCCAAATTCATCTTTCTATATAGGAGAGAACAGAGGGAAACCTAAATATAAAAACTGCTACTGTAGACGAACGCTTCAACCAAAAAGAACAAAATTTGGTGAGCCAAGTGGGATTTGTGTACTGATCATTAGCTCCAAGTATCATCAAGATTGGGTGAAAAAATATTTGCTGGTATTTCGGAAACTCGTTATTTCTTAGAAGATTGGCAACCCCTCTCAATGAAAGTGCTTTTCCAAAGTCTGTGCCTAGGGCTACTTGAAGAGGAAACAAACCATAGAGAAAAATCAGAGAACTCTTTTATTTTGTCAAGTTTCAAAGAGCTACTACAAACCCTGTTGGATTTAGAGTTCCAAATTCATCTATCTATATAGGAGGGAACCGAGGGAAACTTAAATATAAAAACTGCTACTGTAGACGAACGGTTCAACTTAGAAGAACAAAATTTCGTGAGCCAAGTGGGATTTGTGTACTGATCATTACCACCAAGAATCATCAAATTTGGGTGAAAAAATATTTGCTGGTATTTCGAAACTCGTTATTTCTTAGAAGCTTGGCAACCCCTCTCAATGAAAGTGCTTTCCCACAGTCTGTGCCTACGGCTACTTGAAGAGGAAAAAAACCATAGAGACAAATCTGAGACCTCCTTTATTTTGTCAAGTTTCAAAGAGCTACTACAAACCCTGTTGGATTTAGAGTTCCAAATTCATCTATCTATATAGGAGAGAACAGAGAGAAACCTAAATATATAAACTGCTACTGTAGACGAACGCTTCAACCTAGAAGAACAAAATTTGGTGAGCCAAGTGGGATTTGTGTACTGATCATTACCACCAAGTATCAACAAGATTGTGTGAAAAAATATTTGCTGGTATTTCGGAAACTCGTTATTTCTTAGAAGCTTGGCAACCCATCTCAATGAACGTGCTTTCCACAGTCTGTGCCTACTGCTACTTGAAGAGGAAACAAACCATAGAGACAAAACTGAGAACTCCTTTATTTTGTCAAGTTCCAAAGAGCTACTACAAACCATGTTGGATTTAGAGTTCCAAATTCATCTTTCTATATAGGAGAGAACAGAGGGAAACCTAAATATAAAAACTGCTACTGTAGACGAACGCTTCAACCAAAAAGAACAAAATTTGGTGAGCCAAGTGGGATTTGTGTACTGATCATTAGCTCCAAGTATCATCAAGATTGGGTGAAAAAATATTTGCTGGTATTTCGGAAACTCGTTATTTCTTAGAAGATTGGCAACCCCTCTCAATGAAAGTGCTTTTCCAAAGTCTGTGCCTAGGGCTACTTGAAGAGGAAACAAACCATAGAGAAAAATCGGAGAACTCCTTTATTTTGTCAAGTTTCAAAGAGTTACTACTAACCATGTTGGATTTAGAGTTCCAAATTCATCTATCTATATAGGAGAGAACCGAGGGAAACTTAAATATAAAAACTGCTACTGTAGACGAACGCTTCAACCTAGAAGAACAAAATTTCGTGAGCCAAGTGGGATTTGTGTACTGATCATTACCACCAAGTATCAACAAGATTGCGTGAAAAAATATTTGCTGGTATTTCGGAAACTCGTTGTTTCTTAGAAGCTTGGCAACCCATCTCAATGAAAGTGCTTTCCACAGTCTGTGCCAAGGGCTACTTGAAGAGGAAACAATCCATAGAGAGAAACCTGAGAACTGCTTTGTTTTGTCAAGTTTCAAAGAGCTACTACAAACCATGTTGGACTTAGAGTTCCAAATTCATCTATCTATATAGGAGAGAACAGAGGAAAACCTAAATATAAAAACTGCTACTGTAGACGAACGCTTCAACTTAGAAGAACAAAATTTGGTGAGCTAAGTGGGATTTATGTACTGATCATTACCACCAAGTATCATCAAGATTGGGTGAAAAAATATTTGCTGGTATTTCGGAAACTCGTTATTTCTTAGAAGCTTGGCAACCCCTCTCAATGAAAGTGCTTTTCCACAGTCTGTGCCTAGGGCTACTTGAAGAAGAAACAAACCATAGAGACAAATCTGAGACCTCCTTTATTTTGTCAAGTTTCAAAGAGCTACTACAAACCATGTTGGATTTAGAGTTTCAAATTCATCTATCTATATAGGAGAGAACAGAGAGAAACCTAAATATAAAAACTGCTACTGTAGACGAACGCTTCAACCTAGAAGAACAAAATTTAGAGAGCCAAGTGGGATTTGTGTACTGATCATTACCACTAAGTATCAACAAGATTGTGTGAAAAAATATTTGCTGGTATTTCGGAAACTCGTTATTTCTTAGAAGCTTGGCAACCCATCTCAATGAAAGTGGTTTTCCACAGTGTGTGCCTAGGGCTACTTGAAGAGGAAACAAACCATAGAGACAAAACTGAGAACTCCTTTATTTTGTCAAGTTTCAAAGAGCTACTACAAACCATGTTGGATTTAGAGTTCCAAATTCATCTATCTATATATGAGAGAACAGAGTGAAACCTAAATATATAAACTGCTACTGTAGACGAACGCTTCAACCAAGAAGAACAAAATTTCGTGAGCCAAGTGGGATTTGTGTACTGATCATTAGCTCCAAGTATCATCAAGATTGGGTGAAAAAATATTTGCTGGTATTTCGGAAACTCGTTATTTCTTAGAAGCTTGGCAACCCCTCTCAATGAAAGTGCTTTTCCAAAGTCTGTGCCTAGGGCTACTTGAAGAGGAAACAAACCATAGAGAAAAATCAGAGAACTCCTTTATTTTGTCAAGTTTCAAAGAGCTACTACAAACCATGTTGGATTTAGAGTTCCAAATTCATCTATCTATATAGGAGAGAACCGAGGGAAACTTAAATATAAAAACTGCTACTGTAGACGAACGGTTCAACTTAGAAGAACAAAATTTCGTGAGCCAAGTGGGATTTGTGTACTGATCATTACCACCAAGAATCATCAAATTTGGGTGAAAAAATATATGCTGGTATTTCGAAACTCGTTATTTCTAGAAGCTTGGCAACCCCTCTCAATGAAAGTGCTTTCCCACAGTCTGTGCCTATGGCTACTTGAAGAGGAAACAAACCATAGAGACAAATCTGAGACCTCCTTTATTTTGTCAAGTTTCAAAGAGCTACTGCAAACCATGTTGGATTTAGAGTTCCAAATTCATCTATCTATATAGGAGAGAACAGAGAGAAACCTAAATATAAAAACTGCTACTGTAGACGAACGCTTCAACCTAGAAGAACAAAATTTGGTGAGCCAAGTGGGATTTGTATACTGATCATTACCACCAAGTATCAACAAGATTGTGTGAAATAATATTTGCTGGTATTTCGGAAACTCGTAATTTCTTAGAAGCTTGGCAACCCATCTCAATGAAAGTGCTTTCCACAGTCTGTGCCTAGGGCTACTTGAGGAGGAAACAAACAATAGAGACAAAACTGAGAACTCCTTTATTTTGTCAAGTTTCAAAGAGCTACTACAAACCATGTTGGATTTAGAGTTCCAAATTCATCTTTCCATATAGGAGAGAACAAAGGGAAACATAAATATAAATACTGCTACTGTAGATGAACGCTTCAACCAAGAAGAACAAAATTTGGTGAGCCAAGTGGGATTTGTGTACTGATCATTAGCTCCAAGTATCATCAAGATTGGGTGAAAAAATATTTGCTGGTAGTTCGGAAACTCGTTATTTCTTAGAAGCTTGGCAACCCCTCTCAATGAAAGTGCTTTTCCAAAGTCTGTGCCTAGGGCTACTTGAAGAGGAAACAAACCATAGAGAAAAATCGGAGAACTCCTTTATTTTGTCAAGTTTCAAAGAGCTACTACAAACCATGTTGGATTTAGAGTTCCAAATTCATCTATCTATATAGGAGAGAACCGAGGGAAACTTAAATATAAAAACTGCTACTGTAGACGAACGCTTCAACCTAGAAGAACAAAATTTCGTGAGCCAAGTGGGATTTGTGGACTGATCATTACCACCAAGAATCATCAAATTTGGGTGAAAAAATATTTGCTGGTATTTCGAAACTCGTTATTTCTTAGAAGCTTGGCAACCCCTCTCAATGAAAGTGCTTTCCCACAGTCTGTGCCTAGGGCTACTTGAAGAGGAAACAAACCATAGAGACAAATCTGAGACCTCCTTTATTTTGTCAAGTTTCAAAGAGCTACTACAAACCATGTTGGATTTAGAGTTCCAAATTCATCTATCTATATAGGAGAGAACCGAGGGAAACTTAAATATAAAAACTGCTACTGTAGACGAACGGTTCAACTTAGAAGAACAAAATTTCGTGAGCCAAGTGGGATTTGTGTACTGATCATTACCACCAAGAATCATCAAATTTGGGTGAAAAAATATTTGCTGGTATTTCGAAACTCGTTATTTCTTAGAAGCTTGGCAACCCCTCTCAATGAAAGTGCTTTCCCACAGTCTGTGCCTACGGCTACTTGAAGAGGAAACAAACCATAGAGACAAATCTGAGACCTCCTTTATTTTGTCAAGTTTCAAAGAGCTACTACAAACCCTGTTGGATTTAGAGTTCCAAATTCATCTATCTATATAGGAGAGAACAGAGAGAAACCTAAATATAAAAACTGCTACTGTAGACGAACGCTTCAACCTAGAAGAACAAAATTTGGTGAGCCAAGTGGGATTTGTGTACTGATCATTACCACCAAGTATCAACAAGATTGTGTGAAAAAATATTTGCTGGTATTTCGGAAACTCGTTATTTCTTAGAAGCTTGGCAACCCATCTCAATGAACGTGCTTTCCACAGTCTGTGCCTAGGGCTACTTGAAGAGGAAACAAACCATAGAGACAAAACTGAGAACTCCATTATTTTGTCAAGTTCCAAAGAGCTACTACAAACCATGTTGGATTTAGAGTTCCAAATTCATCTTTCTATATAGGAGAGAACAGAGGGAAACCTAAATATAAAAACTGCTACTGTAGACGAACGCTTCAACCAAAAAGAACAAAATTTGGTGAGCCAAGTGGGATTTGTGTACTGATCATTAGCTCCAAGTATCATCAAGATTGGGTGAAAAAATATTTGCTGGTATTTCGGAAACTCGTTATTTCTTAGAAGATTGGCAACCCCTCTCAATGAAAGTGCTTTTCCAAAGTCTGTGCCTAGGGCTACTTGAAGAGGAAACAAACCATAGAGAAAAATCAGAGAACTCTTTTATTTTGTCAAGTTTCAAAGAGCTACTACAAACCATGTTGGATTTAGAGTTCCAAATTCATCTATCTATATAGGAGGGAACCGAGGGAAACTTAAATATAAAAACTGCTACTGTAGACGAACGGTTCAACTTAGAAGAACAAAATTTCGTGAGCCAAGTGGGATTTGTGTACTGATCATTACCACCAAGAATCATCAAATTTGGGTGAAAAAATATTTGCTGGTATTTCGAAACTCGTTATTTCTTAGAAGCTTGGCAACCCCTCTCAATGAAAGTGCTTTCCCACAGTCTGTGCCTACGGCTACTTGAAGAGGAAAAAAACCATAGAGACAAATCTGAGACCTCCTTTATTTTGTCAAGTTTCAAAGAGCTACTACAAACCCTGTTGGATTTAGAGTTCCAAATTCATCTATCTATATAGGAGAGAACAGAGAGAAACCTAAATATATAAACTGCTACTGTAGACGAACGCTTCAACCTAGAAGAACAAAATTTGGTGAGCCAAGTGGGATTTGTGTACTGATCATTACCACCAAGTATCAACAAGATTGTGTGAAAAAATATTTGCTGGTATTTCGGAAACTCGTTATTTCTTAGAAGCTTGGCAACCCATCTCAATGAACGTGCTTTCCACAGTCTGTGCCTACTGCTACTTGAAGAGGAAACAAACCATAGAGACAAAACTGAGAACTCCTTTATTTTGTCAAGTTCCAAAGAGCTACTACAAACCATGTTGGATTTAGAGTTCCAAATTCATCTTTCTATATAGGAGAGAACAGAGGGAAACCTAAATATAAAAACTGCTACTGTAGACGAACGCTTCAACCAAAAAGAACAAAATTTGGTGAGCCAAGTGGGATTTGTGTACTGATCATTAGCTCCAAGTATCATCAAGATTGGGTGAAAAAATATTTGCTGGTATTTCGGAAACTCGTTATTTCTTAGAAGATTGGCAACCCCTCTCAATGAAAGTGCTTTTCCAAAGTCTGTGCCTAGGGCTACTTGAAGAGGAAACAAACCATAGAGAAAAATCGGAGAACTCCTTTATTTTGTCAAGTTTCAAAGAGTTACTACTAACCATGTTGGATTTAGAGTTCCAAATTCATCTATCTATATAGGAGAGAACCGAGGGAAACTTAAATATAAAAACTGCTACTGTAGACGAACGCTTCAACCTAGAAGAACAAAATTTCGTGAGCCAAGTGGGATTTGTGTACTGATCATTACCACCAAGTATCAACAAGACTGCGTGAAAAAATATTTGCTGGTATTTCGGAAACTCGTTGTTTCTTAGAAGCTTGGCAACCCATCTCAATGAAAGTGCTTTCCACAGTCTGTGCCAAGGGCTACTTGAAGAGGAAACAATCCATAGAGAGAAACCTGAGAACTGCTTTGTTTTGTCAAGTTTCAAAGAGCTACTACAAACCATGTTGGACTTAGAGTTCCAAATTCATCTATCTATATAGGAGAGAACAGAGGAAAACCTAAATATAAAAACTGCTACTGTAGACGAACGCTTCAACTTAGAAGAACAAAATTTGGTGAGCTAAGTGGGATTTATGTACTGATCATTACCACCAAGTATCATCAAGATTGGGTGAAAAAATATTTGCTGGTATTTCGGAAACTCGTTATTTCTTAGAAGCTTGGCAACCCCTCTCAATGAAAGTGCTTTTCCACAGTCTGTGCCTAGGGCTACTTGAAGAAGAAACAAACCATAGAGACAAATCTGAGACCTCCTTTATTTTGTCAAGTTTCAAAGAGCTACTACAAACCATGTTGGATTTAGAGTTTCAAATTCATCTATCTATATAGGAGAGAACAGAGAGAAACCTAAATATAAAAACTGCTACTGTAGACGAACGCTTCAACCTAGAAGAACAAAATTTAGAGAGCCAAGTGGGATTTGTGTACTGATCATTACCACTAAGTATCAACAAGATTGTGTGAAAAAATATTTGCTGGTATTTCGGAAACTCGTTATTTCTTAGAAGCTTGGCAACCCATCTCAATGAAAGTGGTTTTCCACAGTGTGTGCCTAGGGCTACTTGAAGAGGAAACAAACCATAGAGACAAAACTGAGAACTCCTTTATTTTGTCAAGTTTCAAAGAGCTACTACAAACCATGTTGGATTTAGAGTTCCAAATTCATCTATCTATATATGAGAGAACAGAGTGAAACCTAAATATATAAACTGCTACTGTAGACGAACGCTTCAACCAAGAAGAACAAAATTTCGTGAGCCAAGTGGGATTTGTGTACTGATCATTAGCTCCAAGTATCATCAAGATTGGGTGAAAAAATATTTGCTGGTATTTCGGAAACTCGTTATTTCTTAGAAGCTTGGCAACCCCTCTCAATGAAAGTGCTTTTCCAAAGTCTGTGCCTAGGGCTACTTGAAGAGGAAACAAACCATAGAGAAAAATCAGAGAACTCCTTTATTTTGTCAAGTTTCAAAGAGCTACTACAAACCATGTTGGATTTAGAGTTCCAAATTCATCTATCTATATAGGAGAGAACCGAGGGAAACTTAAATATAAAAACTGCTACTGTAGACGAACGGTTCAACTTAGAAGAACAAAATTTCGTGAGCCAAGTGGGATTTGTGTACTGATCATTACCACCAAGAATCATCAAATTTGGGTGAAAAAATATATGCTGGTATTTCGAAACTCGTTATTTCTAGAAGCTTGGCAACCCCTCTCAATGAAAGTGCTTTCCCACAGTCTGTGCCTATGGCTACTTGAAGAGGAAACAAACCATAGAGACAAATCTGAGACCTCCTTTATTTTGTCAAGTTTCAAAGAGCTACTGCAAACCATGTTGGATTTAGAGTTCCAAATTCATCTATCTATATAGGAGAGAACAGAGAGAAACCTAAATATAAAAACTGCTACTGTAGACGAACGCTTCAACCTAGAAGAACAAAATTTGGTGAGCCAAGTGGGATTTGTATACTGATCATTACCACCAAGTATCAACAAGATTGTGTGAAATAATATTTGCTGGTATTTCGGAAACTCGTAATTTCTTAGAAGCTTGGCAACCCATCTCAATGAAAGTGCTTTCCACAGTCTGTGCCTAGGGCTACTTGAGGAGGAAACAAACAATAGAGACAAAACTGAGAACTCCTTTATTTTGTCAAGTTTCAAAGAGCTACTACAAACCATGTTGGATTTAGAGTTCCAAATTCATCTTTCCATATAGGAGAGAACAAAGGGAAACATAAATATAAATACTGCTACTGTAGATGAACGCTTCAACCAAGAAGAACAAAATTTGGTGAGCCAAGTGGGATTTGTGTACTGATCATTAGCTCCAAGTATCATCAAGATTGGGTGAAAAAATATTTGCTGGTAGTTCGGAAACTCGTTATTTCTTAGAAGCTTGGCAACCCCTCTCAATGAAAGTGCTTTTCCAAAGTCTGTGCCTAGGGCTACTTGAAGAGGAAACAAACCATAGAGAAAAATCGGAGAACTCCTTTATTTTGTCAAGTTTCAAAGAGCTACTACAAACCATGTTGGATTTAGAGTTCCAAATTCATCTATCTATATAGGAGAGAACCGAGGGAAACTTAAATATAAAAACTGCTACTGTAGACGAACGCTTCAACCTAGAAGAACAAAATTTCGTGAGCCAAGTGGGATTTGTGGACTGATCATTACCACCAAGAATCATCAAATTTGGGTGAAAAAATATTTGCTGGTATTTCGAAACTCGTTATTTCTTAGAAGCTTGGCAACCCCTCTCAATGAAAGTGCTTTCCCACAGTCTGTGCCTAGGGCTACTTGAAGAGGAAACAAACCATAGAGACAAATCTGAGACCTCCTTTATTTTGTCAAGTTTCAAAGAGCTACTACAAACCATGTTGGATTTAGAGTTCCAAATTCATCTATCTATATAGGAGAGAACAGAGAGAAACCTAAATATAAAAACTGCTACTGTAGACGAACGCTTCAACCTAGAAGAACAAAATTTGGTGAGCCAAGTGGGATTTGTATACTGATTATTACCACCAAGTATCAACAAGATTGTGTGAAATAATATTTGCTGGTATTTCGCAAACTCGTAATTTCTTAGAAGCTTGGCAACCCATCTCAATGAAAGTGCTTTCCACAGTCTGTGCCTAGGGCTACTTGAAGAGGAAACAAACCATAGAGACAAAACTGAGAACTCCTTTATTTTGTCAAGTTTCAAAGAGCTACTACAAACCATGTTGGATTTAGAGTTCCAAATTCATCTATCTATATAGGAGAGAACCGAGGGAAACTTAAATATAAAAACTGCTACTGTAGACGAACGCTTCAACCTAGAAGAACAAAATTTCGTGAGCCAAGTGGGATTTGTGGAATGATCATTACCACCAAGAATCATCAAATTTGGGTGAAAAAATATTTGCTGGTATTTCGAAACTCGTTATTTCTTAGAAGCTTGGCAACCCCTCTCAATGAAAGTGCTTTCCCACAGTCTGTGCCTAGGGCTACTTGAAGAGGAAACAAACCATAGAGACAAATCTGAGACCTCCTTTATTTTGTCAAGTTTCAAAGAGCTACTACAAACCATGTTGGATTTAGAGTTCCAAATTCATCTATCTATATAGGAGAGAACAGAGAGAAACCTAAATATAAAAACTGCTACTGTAGACGAACGCTTCAACCTAGAAGAACAAAATTTGGTGAGCCAAGTGGGATTTGTATACTGATTATTACCACCAAGTATCAACAAGATTGTGTGAAATAATATTTGCTGGTATTTCGGAAACTCGTAATTTCTTAGAAGCTTGGCAACCCATCTCAATGAAAGTGCTTTCCACAGTCTGTGCCTAGGGCTACTTGAAGAGGAAACAAACCATAGAGACAAAACTGAGAACTCCTTCATTTTGTCAAGTTTCAAAGAGCTACTACAAACCATGTTGGATTTAGAGTTCCAAATTCATCTTTCTATATAAGAGAGAACAGAGGGAAACCTAAATATAAAAACTGCTACTGTAGACGAACGCTTCAACCTAGAAGAACAAAATTTGGTAAGCCAAGTGGGATTTGTGTACTGATCATTACCACCAAGTATCATCAAGATTGGGTGAAAAAATATTTGCTGGTATTTCGCAAACTCGTTATTTCTTAGAAGCTTGGCAACCCCTCTCAATGAAATTGCTATTCCACAGTCTGTGCCTAGGGCTACTTTAAGAGGAAACAAACCATAGAGGCAAATCTGAGAATTCCTTTATTTTGTCAAGTTTCAAAGAGCTACTACAAACCATGTTGGATTTAGAGTTTCAAATTCATCTATCTATATAGGAGAGAACAGAGAGAAACCTAAATATAAAAACTGCTACTGTAGACGAACGCTTCAACCTAGAAGAACAAAATTTAGAGAGCCAAGTGGGATTTGTGTACTGATCATTACCACCAAGTATCAACAAGATTGTGTGAAAAAATATTTGCTGGTATTTCGGAAACTCGTTATTTCTTAGAAGCTTGGCAACCCATCTCAATGAAAGTGGTTTTCCACAGTGTGTGCCTAGGGCTACTTGAAGAGGAAACAAACCATAGAGACAAAACTGAGAACTCCTTTATTTTGTCAAGTTTCAAAGAGCTACTACAAACCATGTTGGATTTAGAGTTCCAAATTCATCTATCTATATATGAGAGAACAGAGTGAAACCTAAATATATAAACTGCTACTGTAGACGAACGCTTCAACCAAGAAGAACAAAATTTCGTTAGCCAAGTGGGATTTGTGTACTGATCATTAGCTCCAAGTATCATCAAGATTGGGTGAAAAAATATTTGCTGGTATTTCGGAAACTCGTTATTTCTTAGAAGCTTGGCAACCCCTCTCAACGAAAGTGCTTTTCCAAAGTCTGTGCCTAGGGCTACTTGAAGAGGAAACAAACCATAGAGAAAAATCAGAGAACTCCTTTATTTTGTCAAGTTTCAAAGAGCTACTACAAACCATGTTGGATTTAGAGTTCCAAATTCATCTATCTATATAGGAGAGAACCGAGGGAAACTTAAATATAAAAACTGCTACTGTAGACGAACGGTTCAACTTAGAAGAACAAAATTTCGTGAGCCAAGTGGGATTTGTGTACTGATCATTACCACCAAGAATCATCAAATTTGGGTGAAAAAATATTTGCTGGTATTTCGAAACTCGTTATTTCTAGAAGCTTGGCAACCCCTCTCAATGAAAGTGCTTTCCCACAGTCTGTGCCTATGGCTACTTGAAGAGAAAACAAACCATAGAGACAAATCTGAGACCTCCTTTATTTTGTCAAGTTTCAAAGAGCTACTGCAAACCATGTTGGATTTAGAGTTCCAAATTCATCTATCTATATAGGAGAGAACAGAGAGAAACCTAAATATAAAAACTGCTACTGTAGACGAACGCTTCAACCTAGAAGAACAAAATTTGGTGAGCCAAGTGGGATTTGTATACTGATCATTACCACCAAGTATCAACAAGATTGTGTGAAATAATATTTGCTGGTATTTCGGAAACTCGTAATTTCTTAGAAGCTTGGCAACCCATCTCAATGAAAGTGCTTTCCACAGTCTGTGCCTAGGGCTACTTGAGGAGGAAACAAACAATAGAGACAAAACTGAGAACTCCTTTATTTTGTCAAGTTTCAAAGAGCTACTACAAACCATGTTGGATTTAGAGTTCCAAATTCATCTTTCTATATAGGAGAGAACAAAGGGAAACATAAATATAAATACTGCTACTGTAGATGAACGCTTCAACCAAGAAGAACAAAATTTGGTGAGCCAAGTGGGATTTGTGTACTGATCATTAGCTCCAAGTATCATCAAGATTGGGTGAAAAAATATTTGCTGGTAGTTCGGAAACTCGTTATTTCTTAGAAGCTTGGCAACCCCTCTCAATGAAAGTGCTTTTCCAAAGTCTGTGCCTAGGGCTACATGAAGAGGAAACAAACCATAGAGAAAAATCGGAGAACTCCTTTATTTTGTCAAGTTTCAAAGAGCTACTACAAACCATGTTGGATTTAGAGTTCCAAATTCATCTATCTATATAGGAGAGAACCGAGGGAAACTTAAATATAAAAACTGCTACTGTAGACGAACGCTTCAACCTAGAAGAACAAAATTTCGTGAGCCAAGTGGGATTTGTGGACTGATCATTACCACCAAGAATCATCAAATTTGGGTGAAAAAATATTTGCTGGTATTTCGAAACTCGTTATTTCTTAGAAGCTTGGCAACCCCTCTCAATGAAAGTGCTTTCCCACAGTCTGTGCCTAGGGCTACTTGAAGAGGAAACAAACCATAGAGACAAATCTGAGACCTCCTTTATTTTGTCAAGTTTCAAAGAGCTACTACAAACCATGTTGGATTTAGAGTTCCAAATTCATCTATCTATATAGGAGAGAACAGAGAGAAACCTAAATATAAAAACTGCTACTGTAGACGAACGCTTCAACCTAGAAGAACAAAATTTGGTGAGCCAAGTGGGATTTGTATACTGATTATTACCACCAAGTATCAACAAGATTGTGTGAAATAATATTTGCTGGTATTTCGGAAACTCGTAATTTCTTAGAAGCTTGGCAACCCATCTCAATGAAAGTGCTTTCCACAGTCTGTGCCTAGGGCTACTTGAAGAGGAAACAAACCATAGAGACAAAACTGAGAACTCCTTCATTTTGTCAAGTTTCAAAGAGCTACTACAAACCATGTTGGATTTAGAGTTCCAAATTCATCTTTCTATATAAGAGAGAACAGAGGGAAACCTAAATATAAAAACTGCTACTGTAGACGAACGCTTCAACCTAGAAGAACAAAATTTGGTAAGCCAAGTGGGATTTGTGTACTGATCATTACCACCAAGTATCATCAAGATTGGGTGAAAAAATATTTGCTGGTATTTCGCAAACTCGTTATTTCTTAGAAGCTTGGCAACCCCTCTCAATGAAATTGCTATTCCACAGTCTGTGCCTAGGGCTACTTTAAGAGGAAACAAACCATAGAGGCAAATCTGAGAATTCCTTTATTTTGTCAAGATTCAAAGAGCTACTACAAAACATGTTGGATTTAGAGTTCCAAATTCATCTATCTATATATGAGAGAACAAAGGGAAACCTAAATATAAAAACTGCTACTGTAGACGAAAGCTTCAAACTAGAAGAACAAAATTTCGTGAGCCCAGTGGGATTTGTGTACTATTCATTACCACCAAGAATCATCAAATTTGGGTGAAAAAATATTTGCTGGTATTTCGAAACTCGTTATTTCTTTGAAGCTTGGCAACCCCTCTCAATTAAAGTGCTTCTCCACAGTCTGTGCGTAGGGCTACTTGAAGAGGAAACAAACCATACAGACAAATCTGAGACCTCCTTTATTTTGTCAAGTTTCAAAGAGCTACTGCAAACCCTGTTGGATTTAGAGTTCCAAATTCATCTATCTATATAGGAGAGAACAGAGAGAAACCTAAATATAAAAACTGCTACTGTAGACGAACGCTTCAACCTAGAAGAACAAAATTTGGTGAGCCAAGTGGGATTTGTGTACTGATCATTACCACCAAGTATCAACAAGATTGTGTGAAAAAATATTTGCTGGTGTTTCGGAAACTCGTTATTTCTTAGAAGCTTGGCAACCTATCTCAATGAAAGTGCTTTCCACAGTCTGTGCCTAGGGCTACTTGAAGAGGAAACAAACCATAGAGAAAAATCGGAGAACTCCTTTATTTTGTCAAGTTTCAAAGAGCTACTACAAACCATGTTGGAATAGAGTTCCAAATTCATCTATCTATATAGGAGAGAACCGAGGGAAACTTAAATATAAAAACTGCTACTGTAGACGAACGCTTCAACCTAGAAGAACAAAATTTCGTGAGCCAAGTGGGATTTGTGTACTGATCATTACCACCAAGAATCATCAAATTTGGGTGAAAAAATATTTGCTGGTATTTCGAAACTCGTTATTTCTTAGAAGCTTGGCAACCCCTCTCAATGAAAGTGCTTTCCCACAGTCTGTGCCTATGGCTACTTGAAGAGGAAACAAACCATAGAGACAAATCTGAGACCTCCTTTATTTTGTCAAGTTTCAAAGAGCTACTACAAACCATGTTGGATTTAGAGTTCCAAATTCATTTATCTATATAGGAGAGAACAGAGAGAAACCTAAATATAAAAACTGCTACTGTAGCGAACGCTTCAACCTAGAAGAACAAAATTTGGTGAGCCAAGTGGGATTTGTATACTGATCATTACCACCAAGTATCAACAAGATTGTGTGAAATAATATTTGCTGGTATTTCGGAAACTCGTTATTTCTTAGAAGCTTGGCAACCAATCTCAATGAAAGTGCTTTCCACAGTCTGTGCCTAGGGCTACTTGAAGAGGAAAAAAACCATAGAGACAAAACTGAGAACTCCTTTATTTTGTCAAGTTCCAAAGAGCTACTACAAACCATGTTGGATTTAGAGTTCCAAATTCATCTATCTGTATAGGAGAGAACAGAGGGAGACCTAAATATAAAAACTGCTACTGTACACGAACGCTTCAACCTAGAAGAACTAAATTTGGTGAGCAAAGTGGGATATGTGTACTGATCATTAGCAACAAGTATCATCAAGATTGGGTGAAAAAATATTTGCTGGTATTTCGGAAACTCGTTATTTCTTAGAAGCTTGGCAACCCCTCTCAATGAAAGTGCTTTTCCACAGTCTGTGCCTAGGGCTACTTTAAGAGGAAACAAACCATAGAGGCAAATCTGAGAATTCCTTTATTTTGTCAAGTTTCAAAGAGCTACTACAAACCATGTTGGATTTAGAGTTCCAAATTCATCTATATATATGAGAGAACAAAGGGAAACCTAAATATAAAAACTGCTACTGTAGACGAAAGCTTCAAACTAGAAGAACAAAATTTCGTGAGCCAAGTGGGATTTGTGTACTGATCATTACCACCAAGAATCATCAAATTTGGGTGAAAAAATATTTGCTGGTATTTCAAAACTCGTTATTTCTTAGAAGCTTGGCAACCCCTCTCAATTAAAGTGCTTTTCCACAGTCTGTGCCTAGGGCTACTTGAAAAGGAAACAAACCATAGAGACAAATCTGAGACCTTCTTTATTTTGTCAAGTTTCAAAGAGCTACTACAAACCCTGTTGGATTTAGAGTTCCAAATTCATCTATCTATATAGGAGAGAACAGAGAGAAACCTAAATATAAAAATTGCTACTGTAGACGAACGCTTCAACCTAGAAGAACAAAATTTGGTGAGCCAAGTGGGATTTGTGTACTGATCATTACCACCAAGTATCAACAAGATTGTGTGAAAAAATATTTGCTGGTATTTCGGAAACTCGTTATTTCTTAGAAGCTTGCCAACCCATCTCAATGAAAGTGCTTTCCACAGTCTGTGCCTAGTGCTACTTGAAGAGGAAACAAACCATAGAGACAAAACTGAGAACTCCTTTATTTTGTCAAGTTCCAAAGAGCTACTACAAACCATGTTGGATTTAGAGTTCCAAATTCATCTTTCTATATAGGAGAGAACAGAGGGAAACCTAAATATAAAAACTGCTACTGTAGACGAACGCTTCAACCAAGAAGAACAAAATTTGGTGAGCCAAGGTTGATTTGTGTACTGATCATTAGCTCCAAGTATCATCAAGATTGGGTGAAAAAATATTTGCTGGTATTTCGGAAACTCGTTATTTCTTAGAAGCTTGGCAACCCCTCTCAATGAAAGTGCTTTTCAAAAGTCTGTGCCTAGGGCTACTTGAAGATGAAACAAACCATAGAGACAAATCTGAGACCTCCTTTATTTTGTCAAGTTTCAAAGAGCTACTACAAACCATGTTGGATTTAGAGTTCCAAATTCATCTATCTATATAGGAGAGAACAGAGGGAAACCTAAATATAAAAACTGCTACTGTAGACGAACGCTTCAAACTTGAAGAACAAAATTTCGTGAGCCAAGTGGGATTTGTGTACTGATCATTACCACCAAGTATCAACAAGATTGTGTGAAAAAATATTTGCTGGTATTTCGGAAACTCGTTATTTCTTAGAAGCTTGGCAACCCATCTCAATGAAAGTGCTTTCCACAGTCTGTGCCTAGGGCTACTTTAAGAGGAAACAAACCATAGAGACAAAACTGTGAACTCCTTTATTTTGTCAAGTTTCAAAGAGCTACTACAAACCATGTTGGATTTAGAGTTCCAAATTCATCTTTCTATATAGGAGAGAACAGAGGGAAACCTAAATATAAAAACTGCTACTGTAGACGAACGCTTCAACCAAGAAGAACAAAATTTCGTGAGCCAAGTGGGATTTGTGTACTGATCATTAGCTCCAAGTATCTTCAAGTTTGGGTGAAAAAATATTTGCTGGTATTTCGGAAACTCGTTATTTCTTAGAAGCTTGGCAACCCCTCTCAATGAAAGTGCTTTTCCAAAGTCTGTGCCTAGGGCTACTTGAAGAGGAAACAAACCATAGAGAAAAATCGAGAACTCCTTTATTTTGTCAAGTTTCAAAGAGCTACTACAAACCATGTTGGATTTAGAGTTCCAAATTCATCTATCTATATAGGAGAGAACAGAGAGAAACCTAAATATAAAAACTGCTACTGTAGACGAACGCTTCAACCTAGAAGAACAAAATTTGGTGAGCCAAGTGGGATTTGTGTACTGATCATTACCACCAAGTATCAACAAGATTGTGTGAAAAAATATTTGCTGTTATTTCGGAAACTCGTTATTTCTTAGAAGCTTGGCAACCCATGTCAATGAAAGTGCTTTCCACAGTCTGTGCCTAGGGCTACTTGAAGAGGAAACAACCATAGAGACAAAACTGAGAACTCCTTTATTTTGTCAAGTTTCAAAGAGCTACTACAAACCATGTTGGATTTAGAGTTCCAAATTCATCTTTCTATCTAGGAGAGAACAAAGGGAAACCTAAATATAAAAACTGCTACTGTAGACGAACGCTTCAACCAAGAAAAACAAAATTTGGTGAGCCAAGTGGGATTTGTGTACTGATCATTAGCTCCAAGTATCATCAAGATTGGGTGAAAAAATATTTGCTGGTATTTCGGAAACTCGTTATTTCTTAGAAGCTTGGCAACCCCTCTCAATGAAAGTGCTTTTCCAAAGTCTGTGCCTAGGGCTACTTGAAGAGGAAACAAACCATAGAGACAAATCTGAGACCTCCTTTATTTTGTCAAGTTTCAAAGAGCTACTACAAACCATGTTGTATTTAGAGTTCCAAATTCATCTATCTATATAGGAGAGAACAGAGAGAAACCTAAATATAAAAACTGCTACTGTAGACGAACGCTTCAACCTAGAAGAACAAAATTTGGTGAGCCAAGTGGGATTTGTGTACTGATCATTATCACCAAGTATCAACAAGATTGTGTGAAAAAATATTTGCTGGTATTTCGGAAACTCGTTATTTCTTAGAAGCTTGGCAACCCATCTCAATGAAAGTGCTTTCTACAGTCTGTGCCTAGGGCTACTTGAAGAGGAAACAAACCATAGAGAAAAATCGGAGAACTTTTTTATTTTGTCAAGTTTCAAAGAGCTACTACAAACCATGTTGGATTTAGAGTTCCAAATTCATCTATCTATATAGGAGAGAACCGAGGGATACTTAAATATAAAAACTGCTACTGTAGACGAAAGCTTCAACCTAGAAGAACAAAATTTGGTGAGCCAAGTGGGATTTGTGTACTGATCATTACCACCAAGAATCATCAAATTTGGGTGAAAAAATATTTGCTGGTATTTCGAAACTCGTTATTTCTTAGAAGCCTGGCAACCCCTCTCAATGAAAGTGCTTTCCCACAGTCTGTGCCTAGGGCTACTTGAAGAGGAAACAAACCATAGAGACAAAACTGAGAACTCCTTTATTTTGTCAAGTTTCAAAGAGCTACTACAAACCATGTTGGATTTAGAGTTCCAAATTCATCTATCTATATAGGAGAGAACCGAGGGAAACTTAAATATAAAAACTGCTACTG
Source organism: Callospermophilus lateralis (assembly GCF_048772815.1). Taxonomy (NCBI): domain Eukaryota; kingdom Metazoa; phylum Chordata; class Mammalia; order Rodentia; family Sciuridae; genus Callospermophilus; species Callospermophilus lateralis. The sequence goes on from NW_027513884.1 coordinate 62,452, forward strand.
TAGACGAACGCTTCAACCTAGAAGAACAAAATTTGGTAAGCCAAGTGGGATTTGTGTACTGATCATTACCACCAAATATCATCAAGATTGGGTGAAAAAATATTTGCTGGTATTTCGGAAACTCGTTATTTCTTAGAAGCTTGGCAACCCCTCTCAATGAAAGTGCTTTCCACAGTCTGTGCCTAGTGCTACTTGAAGAGGAAACAAACCATAGAGACAAAACTGAGAACTCCTTTATTTTGTCAAGTTCCAAAGAGCTACTACAAACCATGTTGGATTTAGAGTTCCAAATTCATCTTTCTATATAGGAGAGAACAGAGAGAAACCTAAATATAAAAAACTGCTACTGTAGCGAACGCTTCAACCTAGAAGAACAAAATTTGGTGAGCCAAGTGGAATTTGTATACAGATCATTACCACCAAGTATCAACAAGATTGTGTGAAATAATATTTGCTGGTATTTCGGAAACTCGTTTTTTCTTAGAAGCTTGGCAACCAATCTCAATGAAAGTGCTTTCCACAGTCTGTGCCTAGGGCTACTTGAAGAGGAAACAAACCATAGAGACAAAACTGAGAACTCCTTTATTTTGTCAAGTTTCAAAGAGCTACTACAAACCATGTTGGATTTAGAGTTCCAAATTCATCTATCTGTATAGGAGAGAACAGAGGAAAACCTAAATACAAAAACTGCTACTGTACACGAACGCTTCAACCTAGAAGAACTAAATTTGGTGAGCCAAGTGGAATATGTGTACTGATCATTAGCAACAAGTATCATCAAGATTGGGTGAAAAAATATTTGCTGGTATTTCGGAAACTCGTTATTTCTTAGAAGCTTGGCAACCCCTCTCAATGAAAGTGCTTTTCCACAGTCTGTGCCTAGGACTACTTGAAGAGGAAACAAACCATAGAGGCAAATCTGAGAACTCCTTTATTTTGTCATGTTTCAAAGAGCTACTACAAACCATGTTGGATTTAGAGTTCCAAATTCATCTATCTATATAGGAGAGAACCGAGGGAAACTTAAATATAAAAACTGCTACTGTAGACGAACGCTTCAACCTAGAAGAACAAAATTTGGTAAGCCAAGTGGGATTTGTGTACTGATCATTACCACCAAGTATCATCAAGATTGGGTGAAAAAATATTTGCTGGTATTTCGGAAACTCGTTATTTCTTAGAAGCTTGGCAACCCCTCTCAATGAAAGTGCTTTCCACAGTCTGTGCCTAGTGCTACTTGAAGAGGAAACAAACCATAGAGACAAAACTGAGAACTCCTTTATTTTGTCAAGTTCCAAAGAGCTACTACAAACCATGTTGGATTTAGAGTTCCAAATTCATCTTTCTATATAGGAGAGAACAGAGGGAAACCTAAATATAAAAACTGCTACTGTAGACGAAAGCTTCAACCAAGAAGAACAAAATTTGGTGAGCCAAGTGGGATTTGTGTACTGATCATTAGCTCCAAGTATCATCAAGATTGGGTGAAAAAATATTTGCTGGTATTTCGGAAACTCGTTATTTCTTAGAAGCTTGGCAACCCCTCTCAATGAAAGTGCTTTTCCAAAGTCTGTGCCTAGGGCTACTTGAAGAGGAAACAAACCATAGAGACAAATCTGAGACCTCCTTTATTTTGTCAAGTTTCAAAGAGCTACTACAAACCATGTTGGATTTAGAGTTCCAAATTCATCTATCTATATAGGAGAGAACAGAGGGAAACCTAAATATAAAAACTGCTACTGTAGACGAACGCTTAAACCTTGAAGAACAAAATTTGGTGAGCCAAGTGGGATTTGTGTACTGATCATTACCACCAAGTATCAACAAGATTGTGTGAAAAAATATTTGCTGGTATTTCGGAAACTCGTTATTTCTTAGAAGCTTGGCAACCCATCTCAATGAAAGTGCTTTCCACAGTCTGTGCCTAGGGCTACTTGAAGAGGAAACAAACCATAGAGACAAAACTGTGAACTCCTTTATTTTGTCAAGTTTCAAAGAGCTACTACAAACCATGTTGGATTTAGAGTTCCAAATTCATCTTTCTATATAGGAGAGAACAGAGGGAAACCTAAATATAAAAACTGCTACTGTAGACGAACGCTTCAACCTAGAAGAACAAAATTTCGTGAGCCAAGTGGGATTTGTGTACTGATCACTACCACCAAGTATCAACAAGATTGCGTGAAAAAATATTTGCTGGTATTTCGGAAACTCGTTGTTTCTTAGAAGCTTGGCAACCCATCTCAATGAAAGTGCTTTCCACAGTCTGTGCCAAGGGCTACTTGAAGAGGAAACAATCCATAGAGAGAAACCTGAGAACTGCTTTGTTTTGTCAAGTTTCAAAGAGCTACTACAAACCATGTTGGACTTAGAGTTCCAAATTCATCTATCTATATAGGAGAAAACAGAGGAAAACCTAAATATAAAAACTGCTACTGTAGACGAACGCTTCAACTTAGAAGAACAAAATTTGGTGAGCTAAGTGGGATTTATGTACTGATCATTACCACCAAGTATCATCAAGATTGGGTGAAAAAATATTTGCTGGTATTTCGGAAACTCGTTATTTCTTAGAAGCTTGGCAACCCCTCTCAATGAAAGTGCTTTTCCACAGTCTGTGCCTAGGGCTACTTGAAGAAGAAACAAACCATAGAGACAAATCTGAGACCTCCTTTATTTTGTCAAGTTTCAAAGAGCTACTACAAACCATGTTGGATTTAGAGTTCCAAATTCATCTATCTATATAGGAGAGAACAGAGGGAAACCTAAATATAAAAACTGCTACTGTAGACGAACGCTTCAACCTTGAAGAACAAAATTTGGTGAGCCAAGTGGGATTTGTGTACTGATCATTACCACCAAGTATCAACAAGATTGTGTGAAAAAATATTTGCTGGTATTTCGGAAACTCGTTATTTCTTAGAAGCTTGGCAACCCCTCTCAATGAAAGTGCTTTTCCACAGTCTGTGCCTAGGGCTACTTGAAGAAGAAACAAACCATAGAGACAAATCTGAGACCTCCTTTATTTTGTCAAGTTTCAAAGAGCTACTACAAACCATGTTGGATTTAGAGTTCCAAATTCATCTATCTATATAGGAGAGAACAGAGGGAAACCTAAATATAAAAACTGCTACTGTAGACGAACGCTTCAATCTTGAAGAACAAAATTTGGTGAGCCAAGTGGGATTTGTGTACTGATCATTACCACCAAGTATCAACAAGATTGTGTGAAAAAATATTTGCTGGTATTTCGGAAACTCGTTATTTCTTAGAAGCTTGGCAACCCATCTCAATGAAAGTGCTTTCCACAGTCTGTGCCTAGGGCTACTTGAAGAGGAAACAAACCATAGAGACAAAACTGTGAACTCCTTTATTTTGTCAAGTTTCAAAGAGCTACTACAAACCATGTTGGATTTAGAGTTCCAAATTCATCTTTCTATATAGGAGAGAACAGAGGGAAACCTAAATATAAAAACTGCTACTGTAGACGAACGCTTCAACCTAGAAGAACAAAATTTCGTGAGCCAAGTGGGATTTGTGTACTGATCATTACCACCAAGTATCAACAAGATTGCGTGAAAAAATATTTGCTGGTATTTCGGAAACTCGTTGTTTCTTAGAAGCTTGGCAACCCATCTCAATGAAAGTGCTTTCCACAGTCTGTGCCAAGGGCTACTTGAAGAGGAAACAATCCATAGAGAGAAACCTGAGAACTGCTTTGTTTTGTCAAGTTTCAAAGAGCTACTACAAACCATGTTGGACTTAGAGTTCCAAATTCATCTATCTATATAGGAGAGAACAGAGGAAAACCTAAATATAAAAACTGCTACTGTAGACGAACGCTTCAACTTAGAAGAACAAAATTTGGTGAGCTAAGTGGGATTTATGTACTGATCATTACCACCAAGTATCATCAAGATTGGGTGAAAAAATATTTGCTGGTATTTCGGAAACTCGTTATTTCTTAGAAGCTTGGCAACCCCTCTCAATGAAAGTGCTTTTCCACAGTCTGTGCCTAGGGCTACTTGAAGAAGAAACAAACCATAGAGACAAATCTGAGACCTCCTTTATTTTGTCAAGTTTCAAAGAGCTACTACAAACCATGTTGGATTTAGAGTTTCAAATTCATCTATCTATATAGGAGAGAACAGAGAGAAACCTAAATATAAAAACTGCTACTGTAGACGAACGCTTCAACCTAGAAGAACAAAATTTAGAGAGCCAAGTGGGATTTGTGTACTGATCATTACCACCAAGTATCAACAAGATTGTGTGAAAAAATATTTGCTGGTATTTCGGAAACTCGTTATTTCTTAGAAGCTTGGCAACCCATCTCAATGAAAGTGGTTTTCCACAGTGTGTGCCTAGGGCTACTTGAAGAGGAAACAAACCATAGAGACAAAACTGAGGACTCCTTTATTTTGTCAAGTTTCAAAGAGCTACTACAAACCATGTTGGATTTAGAGTTCCAAATTCATCTATCTATATATGAGAGAACAGAGTGAAACCTAAATATATAAACTGCTACTGTAGACGAACGCTTCAACCAAGAAGAACAAAATTTCGTGAGCCAAGTGGAATTTGTGTACTGATCATTAGCTCCAAGTATCATCAAGATTGGGTGAAAAAATATTTGCTGGTATTTCGGAAACTCGTTATTTCTTAGAAGCTTGGCAACCCCTCTCAATGAAAGTGCTTTTCCAAAGTCTGTGCCTAGGGCTACTTGAAGAGGAAACAAACCATAGAGAAAAATCAGAGAACTCCTTTATTTTGTCAAGTTTCAAAGAGCTACTACAAACCATGTTGGATTTAGAGTTCCAAATTCATCTATCTATATAGGAGAGAACCGAGGGAAACTTAAATATAAAAACTGCTACTGTAGACGAACGGTTCAACTTAGAAGAACAAAATTTCGTGAGCCAAGTGGGATTTGTGTACTGATCATTACCACCAAGAATCATCAAATTTGGGTGAAAAAATATTTGCTGGTATTTCGAAACTCGTTATTTCTAGAAGCTTGGCAACCCCTCTCAATGAAAGTGCTTTCCCACAGTCTGTGCCTATGGCTACTTGAAGAGGAAACAAACCATAGAGACAAATCTGAGACCTCCTTTATTTTGTCAAGTTTCAAAGAGCTACTGCAAACCATGTTGGATTTAGAGTTCCAAATTCATCTATCTATATAGGAGAGAACAGAGAGAAACCTAAATATAAAAACTGCTACTGTAGACGAACGCTTCAACCTAGAAGAACAAAATTTGGTGAGCCAAGTGGGATTTGTATACTGATCATTACCACCAAGTATCAACAAGATTGTGTGAAATAATATTTGCTGGTATTTCGGAAACTCGTAATTTCTTAGAAGCTTGGCAACCATCTCAATGAAAGTGCTTTCCACAGTCTGTGCCTAGGGCTACTTGAGGAGGAAACAAACAATAGAGACAAAACTGAGAACTCCTTTATTTTGTCAAGTTTCAAAGAGCTACTACAAACCATGTTGGATTTAGAGTTCCAAATTCATCTTTCTATATAGGAGAGAACAAAGGGAAACATAAATATAAATACTGCTACTGTAGATGAACGCTTCAACCAAGAAGAACAAAATTTGGTGAGCCAAGTGGGATTTGTGAACTGATCATTAGCTCCAAGTATCATCAAGATTGGGTGAAAAAATATTTGCTGGTAGTTCGGAAACTCGTTATTTCTTAGAAGCTTGGCAACCCCTCTCAATGAAAGTGCTTTTCCAAAGTCTGTGCCTAGGGCTACTTGAAGAGGAAACAAACCATAGAGAAAAATCGGAGAACTCCTTTATTTTGTCAAGTTTCAAAGAGCTACTACAAACCATGTTGGATTTAGAGTTCCAAATTCATCTATCTATATAGGAGAGAACCGAGGGAAACTTAAATATAAAAACTGCTACTGTAGACGAACGCTTCAACCTAGAAGAACAAAATTTGGTGAGCCAAGTGGGATTTGTGGACTGATCATTACCACCAAGAATCATCAAATTTTGGTGAAAAAATATTTGCTGGTATTTCGAAACTCGTTATTTCTAGAAGCTTGGCAACCCCTCTCAATGAAAGTGCTTTCCCACAGTCTGTGCCTATGGCTACTTGAAGAGGAAACAAACCATAGAGACAAATCTGAGACCTCCTTTATTTTGTCAAGTTTCAAAGAGCTACTGCAAACCATGTTGGATTTAGAGTTCCAAATTCATCTATCTATATAGGAGAGAACAGAGAGAAACCTAAATATAAAAACTGCTACTGTAGACGAACGCTTCAACCTAGAAGAACAAAATTTGGTGAGGAAGTGGGATTTGTATACTGATCATTACCACCAAGTATCAACAAGATTGTGTGAAATAATATTTGCTGGTATTTCGGAAACTCATAATTTCTTAGAAGCTTGGCAACCCATCTCAATGAAAGTGCTTTCCACAGTCTGTGCCTAGGGCTACTTGAGGAGGAAACAAACAATAGAGACAAAACTGAGAACTCCTTTATTTTGTCAAGTTTCAAAGAGCTACTACAAACCATGTTGGATTTAGAGTTCCAAATTCATCTTTCTATATAGGAGAGAACAAAGGGAAACATAAATATAAATACTGCTACTGTAGATGAACGCTTCAACCAAGAAGAACAAAATTTGGTGAGCCAAGTGGGATTTGTGAACTGATCATTAGCTCCAAGTATCATCAAGATTGGGTGAAAAAATATTTGCTGGTAGTTCGGAAACTCGTTATTTCTTAGAAGCTTGGCAACCCCTCTCAATGAAAGTGCTTTTCCAAAGTCTGTGCCTAGGGCTACTTGAAGAGGAAACAAACCATAGAGAAAAATCGGAGAACTCCTTTATTTTGTCAAGTTTCAAAGAGCTACTACAAACCATGTTGGATTTAGAGTTCCAAATTCATCTATCTATATAGGAGAGAACCGAGGGAAACTTAAATATAAAAACTGCTACTGTAGACGAACGCTTCAACCTAGAAGAACAAAATTTGGTGAGCCAAGTGGGATTTGTGGACTGATCATTACCACCAAGAATCATCAAATTTTGGTGAAAAAATATTTGCTGGTATTTTGAAACTCGTTATTTCTTAGAAGCTTGGCAACCCCTCTCAATGAAAGTGCTTTCCCACAGTCTGTGCCTAGGGCTACTTGAAGAGGAAACAAACCATAGAGACAAATTTGAGACCTCCTTTATTTTGTCAAGTTTCAAAGAGCTACTACAAACCATGTTGGATTTAGAGTTCCAAATTCATCTATCTATATAGGAGAGAACAGAGAGAAACCTAAATATAAAAACTGCTACTGTAGACGAACGCTTCAACCTAGAAGAACAAAATTTGGTGAGCCAAGTGGGATTTGTATACTGATTATTACCACCAAGTATCAACAAGATTGTGTGAAATAATATTTGCTGGTATTTCGGAAACTCGTAATTTCTTAGAAGCTTGGCAACCCATCTCAATGAAAGTGCTTTCCACAGTCTGTACCTAGGGCTACTTGAAGAGGAAACAAACCATAGAGACAAAACTGAGAACTCCTTCATTTTGTCAAGTTTCAAAGAGCTACTACAAACCATGTTGGATTTAGAGTTCCAAATTCATCTTTCTATATAAGAGAGAACAGAGGGAAACCTAAATATAAAAACTGCTACTGTAGACGAACGCTTCAACCTAGAAGAACAAAATTTGGTAAGCCAAGTGGGATTTGTGTACTGATCATTACCACCAAGTATCATCAAGATTGGGTGAAAAAATATTTGCTGGTATTTCGCAAACTCGTTATTTCTTAGAAGCTTGGCAACCCCTCTCAATGAAATTGCTATTCCACAGTCTGTGCCTAGGGCTACTTTAAGAGGAAACAAACCATAGAGGCAAATCTGAGAATTCCTTTATTTTGTCAAGTTTCAAAGAGCTACTACAAACCATGTTGGATTTAGAGTTTCAAATTCATCTATCTATATAGGAGAGAACAGAGAGAAACCTAAATATAAAAACTGCTACTGTAGACGAACGCTTCAACCTAGAAGAACAAAATTTAGCGAGCCAAGTGGGATTTGTGTACTGATCATTACCACCAAGTATCAACAAGATTGTGTGAAAAAATATTTGCTGGTATTTCGGAAACTCGTTATTTCTTAGAAGCTTGGCAACCCATCTCAATGAAAGTGGTTTTCCACAGTGTGTGCCTAGGGCTACTTGAAGAGGAAACAAACCATAGAGACAAAACTGAGAACTCCTTTATTTTGTCAAGTTTCAAAGAGCTACTACAAACCATGTTGGATTTAGAGTTCCAAATTCATCTATCTATATATGAGAGAACAGAGTGAAACCTAAATATATAAACTGCTACTGTAGACGAACGCTTCAACCAAGAAGAACAAAATTTCGTGAGCCAAGTGGGATTTGTGTACTGATCATTAGCTCCAAGTATCATCAAGATTGGGTGAAAAAATATTTGCTGGTATTTCGGAAACTCGTTATTTCTTAGAAGCTTGGCAACCCCTCTCAATGAAAGTGCTTTTCCAAAGTCTGTGCCTAGGGCTACATGAAGAGGAAACAAACCATAGAGAAAAATCAGAGAACTCCTTTATTTTGTCAAGTTTCAAAGAGCTACTACAAACCATGTTGGATTTAGAGTTCCAAATTCATCTATCTATATAGGAGAGAACCGAGGGAAACTTAAATATAAAAACTGCTACTGTAGACGAACGGTTCAACTTAGAAGAACAAAATTTCGTGAGCCAAGTGGGATTTGTGTACTGATCATTACCACCAAGAATCATCAAATTTGGGTGAAAAAATATTTGCTGGTATTTCGAAACTCGTTATTTCTAGAAGCTTGGCAACCCCTCTCAATGAAAGTGCTTTCCCACAGTCTGTGCCTATGGCTACTTGAAGAGGAAACAAACCATAGAGACAAATCTGAGACCTCCTTTATTTTGTCAAGTTTCAAAGAGCTACTGCAAACCATGTTGGATTTAGAGTTCCAAATTCATCTATCTATATAGGAGAGAACAGAGAGAAACCTAAATATAAAAACTGCTACTGTAGACGAACGCTTCAACCTAGAAGAACAAAATTTGGTGAGCCAAGTGGGATTTGTATACTGATCATTACCACCAAGTATCAACAAGATTGTGTGAAATAATATTTGCTGGTATTTCGGAAACTCGTAATTTCTTAGAAGCTTGGCAACCCATCTCAATGAAAGTGCTTTCCACAGTCTGTGCCTAGGGCTACTTGAGGAGGAAACAAACAATAGAGACAAAACTGAGAACTCCTTTATTTTGTCAAGTTTCAAAGAGCTACTACAAACCATGTTGGATTTAGAGTTCCAAATTCATCTTTCTATATAGGAGAGAACAAAGGGAAACATAAATATAAATACTGCTACTCTAGATGAACGCTTCAACCAAGAAGAACAAAATTTGGTGAGCCAAGTGGGATTTGTGTACTGATCATTAGCTCCAAGTATCATCAAGATTGGGTGAAAAAATATTTGCTGGTAGTTCGGAAACTCGTTATTTCTTAGAAGCTTGGCAACCCCTCTCAATGAAAGTGCTTTTCCAAAGTCTGTGCCTAGGGCTACTTGAAGAGGAAACAAACCATAGAGAAAAATCGGAGAACTCCTTTATTTTGTCAAGTTTCAAAGAGCTACTACAAACCATGTTGGATTTAGAGTTCCAAATTCATCTATCTATATAGGAGAGAACCGAGGGAAACTTAAATATAAAAACTGCTACTGTAGACGAACGCTTCAACCTAGAAGAACAAAATTTCGTGAGCCAAGTGGGATTTGTGGACTGATCATTACCACCAAGAATCATCAAATTTGGGTGAAAAAATATTTGCTGGTATTTCGAAACTCGTTATTTCTTAGAAGCTTGGCAACCCCTCTCAATGAAAGTGCTTTCCCACAGTCTGTGCCTAGGGCTACTTGAAGAGGAAACAAACCATAGAGACAAATCTGAGACCTCCTTTATTTTGTCAAGTTTCAAAGAGCTACTACAAACCATGTTGGATTTAGAGTTCCAAATTCATCTATCTATATAGGAGAGAACAGAGAGAAACCTAAATATAAAAACTGCTACTGTAGACGAACGCTTCAACCTAGAAGAACAAAATTTGGTGAGCCAAGTGGGATTTGTATACTGATTATTACCACCAAGTATCAACAAGATTGTGTGAAATAATATTTGCTGGTATTTCGGAAACTCGTAATTTCTTAGAAGCTTGGCAACCCATCTCAATGAAAGTGCTTTCCACAGTCTGTGCCTAGGGCTACTTGAAGAGGAAACAAACCATAGAGACAAAACTGAGAACTCCTTCATTTTGTCAAGTTTCAAAGAGCTACTACAAACCATGTTGTATTTAGAGTTCCAAATTCATCTTTTCTATATAAGAGAGAACAGAGGGAAACCTAAATATAAAAACTGCTACTGTAGACGAACGCTTCAACCTAGAAGAACAAAATTTGGTAAGCCAAGTGGGATTTGCGTACTGATCATTACCACCAAGTATCATCAAGATTGGGTGAAAAAATATTTGCTGGTATTTCGCAAACTCGTTATTTCTTAGAAGCTTGGCAACCCCTCTCAATGAAATTGCTATTCCACAGTCTGTGCCTAGGGCTACTTTAAGAGGAAACAAACCATAGAGGCAAATCTGAGAATTCCTTTATTTTGTCAAGTTTCAAAGAGCTACTACAAACCATGTTGGATTTAGAGTTTCAAATTCATCTATCTATATAGGAGAGAACAGAGAGAAACCTAAATATAAAAACTGCTACTGTAGACGAACGCTTCAACCTAGAAGAACAAAATTTAGAGAGCCAAGTGGGATTTGTGTACTGATCATTACCACCAAGTATCAACAAGATTGTGTGAAAAAATATTTGCTGGTATTTCGGAAACTCGTTATTTCTTAGAAGCTTGGCAACCCATCTCAATGAAAGTGGTTTTCCACAGTGTGTGCCTAGGGCTACTTGAAGAGGAAACAAACCATAGAGACAAAACTGAGAACTCCTTTATTTTGTCAAGTTTCAAAGAGCTACTACAAACCATGTTGGATTTAGAGTTCCAAATTCATCTATCTATATATGAGAGAACAGAGTGAAACCTAAATATATAAACTGCTACTGTAGACGAACGCTTCAACCAAGAAGAACAAAATTTCGTGAGCCAAGTGGGATTTGTGTACTGATCATTAGCTCCAAGTATCATCAAGATTGGGTGAAAAAATATTTGCTGGTATTTCGGAAACTCGTTATTTCTTAGAAGCTTGGCAACCCCTCTCAATGAAAGTGCTTTTCCAAAGTCTGTGCCTAGGGCTACTTGAAGAGGAAACAAACCATAGAGAAAAATCAGAGAACTCCTTTATTTTGTCAAGTTTCAAAGAGCTACTACAAACCATGTTGGATTTAGAGTTCCAAATTCATCTATCTATATAGGAGAGAACCGAGGGAAACTTAAATATAAAAACTGCTACTGTAGACGAACGGTTCAACTTAGAAGAACAAAATTTCGTGAGCCAAGTGGGATTTGTGTACTGATCATTACCACCAAGAATCATCAAATTTGGGTGAAAAAATATTTGCTGGTATTTCGAAACTCGTTATTTCTTAGAAGCTTGGCAACCCCTCTCAATGAAAGTGCTTTCCCACAGTCTGTGCCTAGGGCTACTTGAAGAGGAAACAAACCATAGAGACAAATCTGAGACCTCCTTTATTTTGTCAAGTTTCAAAGAGCTACTACAAACCATGTTGGATTTAGAGTTCCAAATTCATCTATCTATATAGGAGAGAACAGAGAGAAACCTAAATATAAAAACTGCTACTGTAGACGAACGCTTCAACCTAGAAGAACAAAATTTGGTGAGCCAAGTGGGATTTGTATACTGATTATTACCACCAAGTATCAACAAGATTGTGTGAAATAATATTTGCTGGTATTTCGGAAACTCGTAATTTCTTAGAAGCTTGGCAACCCATCTCAATGAAAGTGCTTTCCACAGTCTGTGCCTAGGGCTACTTGAAGAGGAAACAAACCATAGAGACAAAACTGAGAACTCCTTCATTTTGTCAAGTTTCAAAGAGCTACTACAAACCATGTTGGATTTAGAGTTCCAAATTCATCTTTCTATATAAGAGAGAACAGAGGGAAACCTAAATATAAAAACTGCTACTGTAGACGAACGCTTCAACCTAGAAGAACAAAATTTGGTAAGCCAAGTGGGATTTGCGTACTGATCATTACCACCAAGTATCATCAAGATTGGGTAAAAAAATATTTGCTGGTATTTCGCAAACTCGTTATTTCTTAGAAGCTTGGCAACCCCTCTCAATGAAATTGCTATTCCACAGTCTGTGCCTAGGGCTACTTTAAGAGGAAACAAACCATAGAGGCAAATCTGAGAATTCCTTTATTTTGTCAAGTTTCAAAGAGCTACTACAAACCATGTTGGATTTAGAGTTTCAAATTCATCTATCTATATAGGAGAGAACAGAGAGAAACCTAAATATAAAAACTGCTACTGTAGACGAACGCTTCAACCTAGAAGAACAAAATTTAGAGAGCCAAGTGGGATTTGTGTACTGATCATTACCACCAAGTATCAACAAGATTGTGTGAAAAAATATTTGCTGGTATTTCGGAAACTCGTTATTTCTTAGAAGCTTGGCAACCCCTCTCAATGAAAGTGCTTTTCCAAAGTCTGTGCCTAGGGCTACTTGAAGAGGAAACAAACCATAGAGAAAAATCAGAGAACTCCTTTATTTTGTCAAGTTTCAAAGAGCTACTACAAACCATGTTGGATTTAGAGTTCCAAATTCATCTATCTATATAGGAGAGAACCGAGGGAAACTTAAATATAAAAACTGCTACTGTAGACGAACGGTTCAACTTAGAAGAACAAAATTTCGTGAGCCAAGTGGGATTTGTGTACTGATCATTACCACCAAGAATCATCAAATTTGGGTGAAAAAATATTTGCTGGTATTTCGAAACTCGTTATTTCTAGAAGCTTGGCAACCCCTCTCAATGAAAGTGCTTTCCCACAGTCTGTGCCTATGGCTACTTGAAGAGGAAACAAACCATAGAGACAAATCTGAGACCTCCTTTATTTTGTCAAGTTTCAAAGAGCTACTGCAAACCATGTTGGATTTAGAGTTCCAAATTCATCTATCTATATAGGAGAGAACAGAGAGAAACCTAAATATAAAAACTGCTACTGTAGACGAACGCTTCAACCTAGAAGAACAAAATTTGGTGAGCCAAGTGGGATTTGTATACTGATCATTACCACCAAGTATCAACAAGATTGTGTGAAATAATATTTGCTGGTATTTCGGAAACTCGTAATTTCTTAGAAGCTTGGCAACCCATCTCAATGAAAGTGCTTTCCACAGTCTGTGCCTAGGGCTACTTGAGGAGGAAACAAACAATAGAGACAAAACTGAGAACTCCTTTATTTTGTCAAGTTTCAAAGAGCTGCTACAAACCATGTTGGATTTAGAGTTCCAAATTCATCTTTCTATATAGGAGAGAACAAAGGGAAACATAAATAAAAATACTGCTACTGTAGATGAACGCTTCAACCAAGAAGAACAAAATTTGGTGAGCCAAGTGGGATTTGTGTACTGATCATTAGCTCCAAGTATCATCAAGATTGGGTGAAAAAATATTTGCTGGTAGTTCGGAAACTCGTTATTTCTTAGAAGCTTGGCAACCCCTCTCAATGAAAGTGCTTTTCCAAAGTCTGTGCCTAGGGCTACTTGAAGAGGAAACAAACCATAGAGAAAAATCGGAGAACTCCTTTATTTTGTCAAGTTTCAAAGAGCTACTACAAACCATGTTGGATTTAGAGTTCCAAATTCATCTATCTATATAGGAGAGAACCGAGGGAAACTTAAATATAAAAACTGCTACTGTAGACGAACGCTTCAACCTAGAAGAACAAAATTTCGTGAGCCAAGTGGGATTTGTGGACTGATCATTACCACCAAGAATCATCAAATTTGGGTGAAAAAATATTTGCTGGTATTTCGAAATTCGTTATTTCTTAGAAGCTTGGCAACCCCTCTCAATGAAAGTGCTTTTCCACAGTCTGTGCCTAGGGCTACTTGAAGAGGAAACAAACCATAGAGACAAATCTGAGACCTCCTTTATTTTGTCAAGTTTCAAAGAGCTACTACAAACCATGTTGGATTTAGAGTTCCAAATTCATCTATCTATATAGGAGAGAACAGAGAGAAACCTAAATATAAAAACTGCTACTGTAGACGAACGCTTCAACCTAGAAGAACAAAATTTGGTGAGCCAAGTGGGATTTGTATACTGATTATTACCACCAAGTATCAACAAGATTGTGTGAAATAATATTTGCTGGTATTTCGGAAACTCGTAATTTCTTAGAAGCTTGGCAACCCATCTCAATGAAAGTGCTTTCCACAGTCTGTGCCTAGGGCTACTTGAAGAGGAAACAAACCATAGAGACAAAACTGAGAACTCCTTCATTTTGTCAAGTTTCAAAGAGCTACTACAAACCATGTTGGATTCAGAGTTCCAAATTCATCTTTCTATATAAGAGAGAACAGAGGGAAACCTAAATATAAAAACTGCTACTGTAGACGAACGCTTCAACCTAGAAGAACAAAATTTGGTAAGCCAAGTGGGATTTGTGTACTGATCATTACCACCAAGTATCATCAAGATTGGGTGAAAAAATATTTGCTGGTATTTCGCAAACTCGTTATTTCTTAGAAGCTTGGCAACCCCTCTCAATGAAATTGCTATTCCACAGTCTGTGCCTAGGGCTACTTTAAGAGGAAACAAACCATAGAGGCAAATCTGAGAATTCCTTTATTTTGTCAAGATTCAAAGAGCTACTACAAAACATGTTGGATTTAGAGTTCCAAATTCATCTATCTATATATGAGAGAACAAAGGGAAACCTAAATATAAAAACTGCTACTGTAGACGAAAGCTTCAAACTAGAAGAACAAAATTTCGTGAGCCAAGTGGGATTTGTGTACTATTCATTACCACCAAGAATCATCAAATTTGGGTGAAAAAATATTTGCTGGTATTTCGAAACTCGTTATTTCTTTGAAGCTTGGCAACCCCTCTCAATTAAAGTGCTTCTCCACAGTCTGTGCGTAGGGCTACTTGAAGAGGAAACAAACCATACAGACAAATCTGAGACCTCCTTTATTTTGTCAAGTTTCAAAGAGCTACTGCAAACCCTGTTGGATTTAGAGTTCCAAATTCATCTATCTATATAGGAGAGAACAGAGAGAAACCTAAATATAAAAACTGCTACTGTAGACGAACGCTTCAACCTAGAAGAACAAAATTTGGTGAGCCAAGTGGGATTTGTGTACTGATCATTACCACCAAGTATCAACAAGATTGTGTGAAAAAATATTTGCTGGTATTTCGGAAACTCGTTATTTCTTAGAAGCTTGGCAACCCATGTCAATGAAAGTGCTTTCCACAGTCTGTGCCTAGGGCTACTTGAAGAGGAAACAACCATAGAGACAAAACTGAGAACTCCTTTATTTTGTCAAGTTTCAAAGAGCTACTACAAACCATGTTGGATTTAGAGTTCCAAATTCATCTTTCTATCTAGGAGAGAACAAAGGGAAACCTAAATATAAAAACTGCTACTGTAGACGAACGCTTCAACCAAGAAAAACAAAATTTGGTGAGCCAAGTGGGATTTGTGTACTGATCATTAGCTCCAAGTATCATCAAGATTGGGTGAAAAAATATTTGCTGGTATTTCGGAAACTCGTTATTTCTTAGAAGCTTGGCAACCCCTCTCAATGAAAGTGCTTTTCCAAAGTCTGTGCCTAGGGCTACTTGAAGAGGAAACAAACCATAGAGACAAATCTGAGACCTCCTTTATTTTGTCAAGTTTCAAAGAGCTACTGCAAACCATGTTGGATTTAGAGTTCCAAATTCATCTATCTATATAGGAGAGAACAGAGAGAAACCTAAATATAAAAACTGCTACTGTAGACGAACGCTTCAACCTAGAAGAACAAAATTTGGTGAGCCAAGTGGGATTTGTATACTGATCATTACCACCAAGTATCAACAAGATTGTGTGAAATAATATTTGCTGGTATTTCGGAAACTCGTAATTTCTTAGAAGCTTGGCAACCCATCTCAATGAAAGTGCTTTCCACAGTCTGTGCCTAGGGCTACTTGAGGAGGAAACAAACAATAGAGACAAAACTGAGAACTCCTTTATTTTGTCAAGTTTCAAAGAGCTACTACAAACCATGTTGGATTTAGAGTTCCAAATTCATCTTTCTATATAGGAGAGAACAAAGGGAAACATAAATATAAATACTGCTACTGTAGATGAACGCTTCAACCAAGAAGAACAAAATTTGGTGAGCCAAGTGGGATTTGTGTACTGATCATTAGCTCCAAGTATCATCAAGATTGGGTGAAAAAATATTTGCTGGTAGTTCGGAAACTCGTTATTTCTTAGAAGCTTGGCAAGCCCTCTCAATGAAAGTGCTTTTCCAAAGTCTGTGCCTAGGGCTACTTGAAGAGGAAACAAACCATAGAGAAAAATCGGAGAACTCCTTTATTTTGTCAAGTTTCAAAGAGCTACTACAAACCATGTTGGATTTAGAGTTCCAAATTCATCTATCTATATAGGAGAGAACCGAGGGAAACTTAAATATAAAAACTGCTACTGTAGACGAACGCTTCAACCTAGAAGAACAAAATTTCGTGAGCCAAGTGGGATTTGTGGACTGATCATTACCACCAAGAATCATCAAATTTGGGTGAAAAAATATTTGCTGGTATTTCGAAACTCGTTATTTCTTAGAAGCTTGGCAACCCCTCTCAATGAAAGTGCTTTCCCACAGTCTGTGCCTAGGGCTACTTGAAGAGGAAACAAACCATAGAGACAAATCTGAGACCTCCTTTATTTTGTCAAGTTTCAAAGAGCTACTACAAACCATGTTGGATTTAGAGTTCCAAATTCATCTATCTATATAGGAGAGAACAGAGAGAAACCTAAATATAAAAACTGCTACTGTAGACGAACGCTTCAACCTAGAAGAACAAAATTTGGTGAGCCAAGTGGGATTTGTATACTGATTATTACCACCAAGTATCAACAAGATTGTGTGAAATAATATTTGCTGGTATTTCGGAAACTCGTAATTTCTTAGAAGCTTGGCAACCCATCTCAATGAAAGTGCTTTCCACAGTCTGTGCCTAGGGCTACTTGAAGAGGAAACAAACCATAGAGACAAAACTGAGAACTCCTTCATTTTGTCAAGTTTCAAAGAGCTACAACAAACCATGTTGGATTTAGAGTTCCAAATTCATCTTTCTATATAAGAGAGAACAGAGGGAAAGCTAAATATAAAAACTGCTACTGTAGACGAACGCTTCAACCTAGAAGAACAAAATTTGGTAAGCCAAGTGGGATTTGTGTACTGATCATTACCACCAAGTATCATCAAGATTGGGTGAAAAAATATTTGCTGGTATTTCGCAAACTCGTTATTTCTTAGAAGCTTGGCAACCCCTCTCAATGAAATTGCTATTCCACAGTCTGTGCCTAGGGCTACTTTAAGAGGAAACAAACCATAGAGGCAAATCTGAGAATTCCTTTATTTTGTCAAGATTCAAAGAGCTACTACAAAACATGTTGGATTTAGAGTTCCAAATTCATCTATCTATATATGAGAGAACAAAGGGAAACCTAAATATAAAAACTGCTACTGTAGACGAAAGCTTCAAACTAGAAGAACAAAATTTCGTGAGCCAAGTGGGATTTGTGTACTATTCATTACCACCAAGAATCATCAAATTTGGGTGAAAAAATATTTGCTGGTATTTCGAAACTCGTTATTTCTTTGAAGCTTGGCAACCCCTCTCAATTAAAGTGCTTCTCCACAGTCTGTGCGTAGGGCTACTTGAAGAGGAAACAAACCATACAGACAAATCTGAGACCTCCTTTATTTTGTCAAGTTTCAAAGAGCTACTGCAAACCCTGTTGGATTTAGAGTTCCAAATTCATCTATCTATATAGGAGAGAACAGAGAGAAACCTAAATATAAAAACTGCTACTGTAGACGAACGCTTCAACCTAGAAGAACAAAATTTGGTGAGCCAAGTGGGATTTGTGTACTGATCATTACCACCAAGTATCAACAAGATTGTGTGAAAAAATATTTGCTGGTATTTCGGAAACTCGTTATTTCTTAGAAGCTTGGCAACCCATGTCAATGAAAGTGCTTTCCACAGTCTGTGCCTAGGACTACTTGAAGAGGAAACAAACATAGAGACAAAACTGAGAACTCCTTTATTTTGTCAAGTTTCAAAGAGCTTCTACAAACCATGTTGGATTTAGAGTTCCAAATTCATCTTTCTATCTAGGAGAGAACAAAGGGAAACCTAAATATAAAAACTGCTACTGTAGACGAACGCTTCAACCAAGAAAAACAAAATTTGGTGAGCCAAGTGGGATTTGTGTACTGATCATTAGCTCCAAGTATCATCAAGATTGGGTGAAAAAATATTTGCTGGTATTTCGGAAACTCGTTATTTCTTAGAAGCTTGGCAACCCCTCTCAATGAAAGTGCTTTTCCAAAGTCTGTGCCTAGGGCTACTTGAAGAGGAAACAAACCATAGAGACAAATCTGAGACCTCCTTTATTTTGTCAAGTTTCAAAGAGCTACTACAAACCATGTTGTATTTAGAGTTCCAAATTCATCTATCTATATAGGAGAGAACAGAGAGAAACCTAAATATAAAAACTGCTACTGTAGACGAACGCTTCAACCTAGAAGAACAAAATTTGGTGAGCCAAGTGGGATTTGTGTACTGATCATTATCACCAAGTATCAACAAGATTGTGTGAAAAAATATTTGCTGGTATTTCGGAAACTCGTTATTTCTTAGAAGCTTGGCAACCCATCTCAATGAAAGTGCTTTCCACAGTCTGTGCCTAGGGCTACTTGAAGAGGAAACAAACCATAGAGAAAAGTCGGAGAACTCCTTTATTTTGTCAAGTTTCAAAGAGCTACTACAAACCATGTTGGATTTAGAGTTCCAAATTCATCTATCTATATAGGAGAGAACCGAGGGATACTTAAATATAAAAACTGCTACTGTAGACGAACGCTTCAACCTAGAAGAACAAAATTTGGTGAGCCAAGTGGGATTTGTGTACTGATCATTACCACCAAGAATCATCAAATTTGGGTGAAAAAATATTTGCTGGTATTTCGAAACTCGTTATTTCTTAGAAGCCTGGCAACCCTCTCAATGAAAGTGCTTTCCCACAGTCTGTGCCTAGGCCTACTTGAAGAGGAAACAAACCATAGAGACAAATCTGAGACCTCCTTTATTTTGTCAAGTTTAAAGAGCTACTACAAACCATGTTGGATTTAGAGTTCCAAATTCATCTATCTATATAGGAGAGAACAGAGAGAAACCTAAATATAAAAAACTGCTACTGTAGCGAACGCTTCAACCTAGAAGAACAAAATTTGGTGAGCCAAGTGGAATTTGTATACTGATCATTACCACCAAGTATCAACAAGATTGTGTGAAATAATATTTGCTGGTATTTCGGAAACTCGTTTTTTCTTAGAAGCTTGGCAACCAATCTCAATGAAAGTGCTTTCCACAGTCTGTGCCTAGGGCTACTTGAAGAGGAAACAAACCATAGAGACAAAACTGAGAACTCCTTTATTTTGTCAAGTTTCAAAGAGCTACTACAAACCATGTTGGATTTAGAGTTCCAAATTCATCTATCTGTATAGGAGAGAACAGAGGAAAACCTAAATATAAAAACTGCTACTGTACACGAACGCTTCAACCTAGAAGAACTAAATTTGGTTGAGCCAAGTGGAATATGTGTACTGATCATTAGCAACAAGTATCATCAAGATTGGGTGAAAAAATATTTGCTGTATTTCGGAAACTCGTTATTTCTTAGAAGCTTGGCAACCCCTCTCAATGAAAGTGCTTTTCCACAGTCTGTGCCTAGGACTACTTGAAGAGGAAACAAACCATAGAGGCAAATCTGAGAACTCCTTTATTTTGTCAAGTTTCAAAGAGCTACTACAAACCATGTTGGATTTAGAGTTTCAAATTCATCTATCTATATAGGAGAGAACCGAGGGAAACTTAAATATAAAAACTGCTACTGTAGACGAACGCTTCAACCTAGAAGAACAAAATTTGGTAAGCCAAGTGGGATTTGTGTACTGATCATTACCACCAAATATCATCAAGATTGGGTGAAAAAATATTTGCTGGTATTTCGGAAACTCGTTATTTCTTAGAAGCTTGGCAACCCATCTCAATGAAAGTGCTTTCCACAGTCTGTGCCTAGTGCTACTTGAAGAGGAAACAAACCATAGAGACAAAACTGAGAACTCCTTTATTTTGTCAAGTTCCAAAGAGCTACTACAAACCATGTTGGATTTAGAGTTCCAAATTCATCTTTCTATATAGGAGAGAAAAGAGGGAAACCTAAATATAAAAACTGCTACTGTAGACGAACGCTTCAACCAAGAAGAACAAAATTTGGTGAGCCAAGTGGGATTTGTGTACTGATGATTAGCTCCAAGTATCATCAAGATTGGGTGAAAAAATATTTGCTGGTATTTCGGAAACTCGTTATTTCTTAGAAGCTTGGCAACCCCTCTCAATGAAAGTGCTTTTCCAAAGTCTGTGCCTAGGGCTACTTGAAGAGGAAACAAACCATAGAGACAAATCTGAGACCTCCTTTATTTTGTCAAGTTTCAAAGAGCTACTACAAACCATGTTGTATTTAGAGTTCCAAATTCATCTATCTATATAGGAGAGAACAGAGAGAAACCTAAATATAAAAACTGCTACTGTAGACGAACGCTTCAACCTAGAAGAACAAAATTTGGTGAGCCAAGTGGGATTTGTGTACTGATCATTATCACCAAGTATCAACAAGATTGTGTGAAAAAATATTTGCTGGTATTTCGGAAACTCGTTATTTCTTAGAAGCTTGGCAACCCATCTCAATGAAAGTGCTTTCCACAGTCTGTGCCTAGGGCTACTTGAAGAGGAAACAAACCATAGAGAAAAGTCGGAGAACTCCTTTATTTTGTCAAGTTTCAAAGAGCTACTACAAACCATGTTGGATTTAGAGTTCCAAATTCATCTATCTATATAGGAGAGAACCGAGGGATACTTAAATATAAAAACTGCTACTGTAGACGAACGCTTCAACCTAGAAGAACAAAATTTGGTGAGCCAAGTGGGATTTGTGTACTGATCATTACCACCAAGAATCATCAAATTTGGGTGAAAAAATATTTGCTGGTATTTCGAAACTCGTTATTTCTTAGAAGCCTGGCAACCCCTCTCAATGAAAGTGCTTTCCCACAGTCTGTGCCTAGGCCTACTTGAAGAGGAAACAAACCATAGAGACAAATCTGAGACCTCCTTTATTTTGTCAAGTTTAAAAGAGCTACTACAAACCATGTTGGATTTAGAGTTCCAAATTCATCTATCTATATAGGAGAGAACAGAGAGAAACCTAAATATAAAAAACTGCTACTGTAGCGAACGCTTCAACCTAGAAGAACAAAATTTGGTGAGCCAAGTGGAATTTGTATACTGATCATTACCACCAAGTATCAACAAGATTGTGTGAAATAATATTTGCTGGTATTTCGGAAACTCGTTTTTTCTTAGAAGCTTGGCAACCAATCTCAATGAAAGTGCTTTCCACAGTCTGTGCCTAGGGCTACTTGAAGAGGAAACAAACCATAGAGACAAAACTGAGAACTCCTTTATTTTGTCAAGTTTCAAAGAGCTACTACAAACCATGTTGGATTTAGAGTTCCAAATTCATCTATCTGTATAGGAGAGAACAGAGGAAAACCTAAATATAAAAACTGCTACTGTACACGAACGCTTCAACCTAGAAGAACTAAATTTGGTGAGCCAAGTGGAATATGTGTACTGATCATTAGCAACAAGTATCATCAAGATTGGGTGAAAAAATATTTGCTGGTATTTCGGAAACTCGTTATTTCTTAGAAGCTTGGCAACCCCTCTCAATGAAAGTGCTTTTCCACAGTCTGTGCCTAGGACTACTTGAAGAGGAAACAAACCATAGAGGCAAATCTGAGAACTCCTTTATTTTGTCAAGTTTCAAAGAGCTACTACAAACCATGTTGGATTTAGAGTTCCAAATTCATCTATCTATATAGGAGAGAACCGAGGGAAACTTAAATATAAAAACTGCTACTGTAGACGAACGCTTCAACCTAGAAGAACAAAATTTGGTAAGCCAAGTGGGATTTGTGTACTGATCATTACCACCAAATATCATCAAGATTGGGTGAAAAAATATTTGCTGGTATTTCGGAAACTCGTTATTTCTTAGAAGCTTGGCAACCCATCTCAATGAAAGTGCTTTCCACAGTCTGTGCCTAGTGCTACTTGAAGAGGAAACAAACCATAGAGACAAAACTGAGAACTCCTTTATTTTGTCAAGTTCCAAAGAGCTACTACAAACCATGTTGGATTTAGAGTTCCAAATTCATCTATCTATATAGGAGAGAACAGAGGGAAACCTAAATATAAAAACTGCTACTGTAGACGAACGCTTCAACCTTGAAGAACAAAATTTGGTGAGCCAAGTAGGATTTGTGTACTGATCATTACCACCAAGTATCAACAAGATTGTGTGAAAAAATATTTGCTGGTATTTCGGAAACTCGTTATTTCTTAGAAGCTTGGCAACCCATCTCAATGAAAGTGCTTTCCACAGTCTGTGCCTAGGGCTACTTGAAGAGGAAACAAACCATAGAGACAAAACTGTGAACTCCTTTATTTTGTCAAGTTTCAAAGAGCTACTACAAACCATGTTGGATTTAGAGTTATAAATTCTTCTTTCTATATAGGAGAGAACAGAGGGAAACCTAAACATAAAAACTGCTACTGTAGACGAACGCTTCAACCAAGAAGAACAAAATTTGGTGAGCCAAGTGGGATTTGTGTACTGATCATTACCACCAAGTATCAACAAGATTGTGTGAAAAAATATTTGCTGTTATTTCGGAAACTCGTTATTTCTTAGAAGCTTGGCAACCCATCTCAATGAAAGTGCTTTCCACAGTCTGTGCCTAGGGCTACTTGAAGAGGAAACAACCATAGAGACAAAACTGAGAACTCCTTTATTTTGTCAAGTTTCAAAGAGCTACTACAAACCATGTTGGATTTAGAGTTCCAAATTCATCTATCTATATAGGAGAGAACCGAGGGATACTTAAATATAAAAACTGCTACTGTAGACGAACGCTTCAACCTAGAAGAACAAAATTTGGTGAGCCAAGTGGTATTTGTGTACTGATCATTACCACCAAGAATCATCAAATTTTGGTGAAAAAATATTTGCTGGTATTTCGAAACTCGTTATTTCTTAGAAGCTTGGCAACCCCTCTCAATGAAAGTGCTTTCCCACAGTCTGTGCCTACGGCTACTTGAAGAGGAAACAAACCATAGAGACAAATCTGAGACCTCCTTTATTTTGTCAAGTTTAAAAGAGCTACTACAAACCATGTTGGATTTAGAGTTCCAAATTCATCTATCTATATAGGAGAGAACAGAGAGAAACCTAAATATAAAAAACTGCTACTGTAGCGAACGCTTCAACCTAGAAGAACAAAATTTGGTGAGCCAAGTGGAATTTGTATACTGATCATTACCACCAAGTATCAACAAGATTGTGTGAAATAATATTTGCTGGTATTTCGGACACTCGTTTTTTCTTAGAAGCTTGGCAACCCATCTCAATGAAAGTGCTTTCCACAGTCTGTGCCTAGGGCTACTTGAAGAGGAAACAAACCATAGAGACAAAACTGAGAACTCCTTTATTTTGTCAAGTTTCAAAGAGCTACTACAAACCATGTTGGATTTAGAGTTCCAAATTCATCTATCTGTATAGGAGAGAACAGAGGAAAACCTAAATATAAAAACTGCTACTGTACACGAACGCTTCAACCTAGAAGAACTAAATTTGGTGAGCCAAGTGGGATATGTGTACTGATCATTAGCAACAAGTATCATCAAGATTGGGTCAAAAAATATTTGCTGGTATTTCGGAAACTCGTTATTTCTTAGAAGCTTGGCAACCCCTATCAATGAAAGTGCTTTTCCACAGTCTGTGCCTAGGACTACTTGAAGAGGAAACAAACCATAGAGGCAAATCTGAGAACTCCTTTATTTTGTCAAGTTTCAAAGAGCTACTACAAACCATGTTGGATTTAGAGTTCCAAATTCATCTATCTATATAGGAGAGAACCGAGGGAAACTTAAATATAAAAACTGCTACTGTAGACGAACGCTTCAACCTAGAAGAACAAAATTTGGTAAGCCAAGTGGGATTTGTGTACTGATCATTACCACCAAGTATCATCAAGATTGGTGGAAAAAATATTTGCTGGTATTTCGGAAACTCGTTATTTCTTAGAAGCTTGGCAACCCCTCTCAATGAAAGTGCTATTCCACAGTCTGTGCCTAGGGCTACTTTAAGAGGAAACAAACCATAGAGGCAAATCTGAGAATTCCTTTATTTTGTCAAGTTTCAAAGAGCTACTACAAACCATGTTGGATATAGAGTTCCAAATTCATCTATCTATATATGAGAGAACAAAGGGAAACCTAAATATAAAAACTGCAACTGTAGACGAAAGCTTCAAACTAGAAGAACAAAATTTCGTGAGCCAAGTGGGATTTGTGTACTGATCATTACCACCAAGAATCATCAAATTTGGGTGAAAAAATATTTGCTGGTATTTCGAAACTCGTTATTTCTTAAAGCTTGGCAACCCCTCTCAATTAAAGTGCTTTTCCACAGTCTGTTCCTAGGGCTACTTGAAAAGGAAACAAACCATAGAGACAAATCTGAGACCTTCTTTATTTTGTCAAGTTTCAAAGAGCTACTACAAACCCTGTTGGATTTAGAGTTCCAAATTCATCTATCTATATAGGAGAGAACAGAGAGAAACCTAAATATAAAAACTGCTACTGTAGACGAACGCTTCAACCTAGAAGAACAAAATTTGGTGAGCCAAGTGGGATTTGTGTACTGATCATTACCACCAAGTATCAACAAGATTGTGTGAAATAATATTTGCTGGTATTTCGGAAACTCGTAATTTCTTAGAAGCTTGGCAACCCATCTCAATGAAAGGGCTTTCCACAGTCTGTGCCTAGGGCTACTTGAAGAGGAAACAAACCATAGAGACAAAACTGAGAACTGCTTTATTTTGTCAAGTTTCAAAGAGCTACTACAAACCATGTTGGATTTAGAGTTCCAAATTCATCTTTCTATATAGGAGAGAACAGAGGGAAACCTAAATATAAAAACTGCTACTGTAGACGAACGCTTCAACCAAGAAGAACAAAATTTGGTGATCCAAGTGGGATTTGTGTACTGATAATTAGCTCCAAGTATCATCAAGATTGGGTGAAAAAATATTTGCTCGTAAATCGGAAACTCGTTATTTCTTAGAAGCTTGGCAACCCCTCTCAATGAAAGTGCTTTTCAAAGTCTGTGCCTAGGGCTGCTTGAAGAGGAAACAAACCATAGAAAAAAATCGGAGAACTCCTTTATTTTGTCCAGTTTCAAAGAGCTACTACAAACCATGTTGGATTTAGAGTTCCAAATTCATCTATCTATATAGGAGAGAACAGAGGGAAATCTAAATATAAAAACTGCTACTGTAGACGAACGCTTCAACCTAGAAGAACAAAATTTGGTGAGCCAAGTGGGATTTGTGTACTGATCATTACCACCAAGTATCAACAAGATTGTGTGAAAAAATATTTGCTGGTATTTCGTAAACTCGTTATTTCTTAGAAGCTTGGCAACCCATCTCAACGAAAGTGCTTTCCACAGTCTGTGCCTAGGGCTACTTGAAGAGGAAACAAACCATAGAGACAAAATTGAGAACTCCTTTATTTTGTCAAGTTTCAAAGAGCTACTACAACCCATGTTGGATTTAGAGTTCCAAATTCATCTTTCTATATAGGAGAGAACAGAGGGAAAACTAAATATAAAAACTGCTACTGTAGACGAACGCTTCAACCAAGAAGAACAAAATTTCGTGAGCCATGTGGGATTTGTGTACTGATCATTAGCTCCAAGTATCATCAAGATTGGGTGAAAAAATATTTGCTGGTATTTCGGAAACTCGTTATTTCTTAGAAGCTTGGCAACCCCTCTCAATGAAAGTGCTTTTCCAAAGTCTGTGCCTAGGGCTACTTGAAGAGGAAACAAACCATAGAGAAAAATCGGAGAACTCCTTTATTTTGTCAAGTTTCAAAGAGCTACTATAAACCATGTTGGATTTAGAGTTCCAAATTCATCTATCTATATAGGAGAGAACAGAGAGAAACCTAAATATAAAAACTGCTACTGTAGACGAACGCTTCAACCTAGATGAACAAAATTTGGTGAGCCAAGTGAGATTTGTGTACTGATCATTACCACCAAGTATCAACAAGATTGTGTGAAAAAATATTTGCTGGTATTTCGGAAACTCGTTATTTCTTAGAAGCTTGGCAACCCATCTCAATGAAAGTGCTTTCCACAGTCTGTGCCTAGGGCTACTTGAAGAGGAAACAACCATAGAGACAAAACTGAGAACTCCTTTATTTTGTCAAGTTTCAAAGAGCTACTACAAACCATGTTGGATTTAGAGTTCCAAATTCATCTTTCTATATAGGAGAGAACAGAGGGAAACCTAAATATAAAAACTGCTACTGTAGACGAACGCTTCAACCAAGAAGAACAAAATTTGGTGAGCCAAGTGGGATTTGTGTACTGATCATTAGCTCCAAGTATCATCAAGATTGGGTCAAAAAATATTTGCTGGTATTTCGGAAACTCGTTATTTCTTAGAAGCTTGGCAACCCCTCTCAATGAAAGTGCTTTTCCAAAGTCTGTGCCTAGGGCTACTTGAAGAGGAAACAAACCATAGAGAAAAATCAGAGAACTCCTTTATTTTGTCAAGTTTCAAAGAGCTACTACAAACCATGTTGGATTTAGAGTTCCAAATTCATCTATCTATATAGGAGAGAACCGAGGGAAACTTAAATATAAAAACTGCTACTGTAGACGAACGGTTCAACCTAGAAGAACAAAATTTCGTGAGACAAGTGGGATTTGTGTACTGATCATTACCACCAAGAATCATCAAATTTGGGTGAAAAAATATTGGCTGGTATTTCGAAACTCGTTATTTCTTAGAAGCTTGGCAACCCCTCTCAATGAAAGTGATTTCCCACAGTCTGTGCCTACGGTAACTTGAAGAGGAAACAAACCATAGAGACAAATCTGAGACCTCCTTTATTTTGTAGTTTCAAAGAGCTACTACAAACCATGTTGGATTTAGAGTTCCAAATTCATCTATCTATATAGGAGAGAACAGAGAGAAACCTAAATATAAAAACTGCTACTGTAGACGAACGCTTCAACCTAGAAGAACAAAATTTGGTGAGCCAAGTGGGATTTGTATACTGATCATTACCACCAAGTATCAACAAGATTGTGTGAAATAATATTTGCTGGTATTTCGGAAACTCGTAATTTCTTAGAAGCTTGGCAACCCATCTCAATGAAAGTGCTTTCCACAGTCTGTGCCTAGGGCTACTTGAGGAGGAAACAAACCATAGAGACAAAACTGAGAACTCCTTTATTTTGTCAAGTTTCAAAGAGCTACTACAAACCATGTTGGATTTAGAGTTCCAAATTCATCTTTCTATATAGGAGAGAACAGAGGGAAACCTAAATATAAAAACTGCTACTGTAGACGAACGCTTCAACCAAGAAGAACAAAATTTGGTGATCCAAGTGGGATTTGTGTACTGATCATTAGCTCCAAGTATCATCAAGATTGGGTGAAAAAATATTTGCTGGTATTTCGGAAACTCGTTATTTCTTAGAAGCTTGGGAACCGCTCTCAATGAAAGTGATTTTCCACAGTCTGTGCCTAGGGCTACTTGAAGAGGAAACAAACAATAGAGACAAATCTGAGACCTCGTTTATTTTGTCAAGTTTCAAAGAGCTACTACAAACCATGTTGTATTTAGAGTTCCAAATTCATCTATCTATATAGGAGAGAACAGAGAGAAACCTAAATATAAAAACGGCTACTGTAGACGAACGCTTCAACCTAGAAGAACAAAATTTGGTGAGCCAAGTGGGTTTTGTGTACTGATCATTACCGCCTCGTATCAACAAGATTGTGTGAAAAAATATTTGCTGGTATTTCGGAAACTCGTTATTTCTTAGAAGCTTGGCAACCCATCTCAATGAAAGTGCTTTCCACAGTCTGTGCCTAGGGCTACTTGAAGAGGAAACAAACCATAGAGAAAAATCGGAGAACACCTTTATTTTGTCAAGTTTCAAAGAGCTACTACAAACCATGTTGGATTTAGAGTCACAAATTCATCTATCTACATAGGAGAGAACCGAGGGAAACTTAAATATAAAAACTGCTACTGTAGACGAACGCTTCAACCTAGAAGAACTAAATTTCGTGAGCCAAGTGAGATTTGTGTACTGATCATTACCACCAAGAATCATCAAATTTGGGTGAAAAAATATTTGCTGGTATTTCGAAACTCGTTATTTCTTAGAAGCTTGGCAACCCCTCTCAATGAAAGTGCTTTCCCACAGTCTGTGCCTACGGCTACTTGAAGAGGAAACAAACCATAGAGACAAATCTGAGACCTCCTTTATTTTGTCAAGTTTCAAAGAGCTACTACAAACCTTGTTGGATTTAGAGTTCCAAATTCATCTATCTATATAGGAGAGAACAGAGAGAAACCTAAATATAAAAACTGCTACTGTAGCCAACGCTTTAACCTAGAAGAACAAAATTTGGTGAGCCAAGTGGAATTTGTATACTGATCATTACCACCAAGTATCAACAAGATTGTGTGAAATAATATTTGCTGGTATTTCGGAAACTCGTTTTTTCTTAGAAGCTTGGCAACAAATCTCAATGAAAGTGCTTTCCACAGTCTGTGCCTAGGGCTACTTGAAGAGGAAACAAACCATAGAGACACAACTGAGAACTGCTTTATTTTGTCAAGTTTCAAAGAGCTACTACAAACCATGTTGGATTTGGAGTTCCAAATTCATCTATCTGTATAGGAGAGAACAGAGGAAAACCTAAATATAAAAACTGCTACTGTACACGAACGCTTCAACCTAGAAGAACTAAATTTGGTGAGCCAAGTGGGATATGTGTACTGATCATTAGCAACAAGTATCATCAAGATTGGGTGAAAAAATATTTGCTGGTATTTCGGAAACTCGTTGTTTCTTAGAAGCTTGGTAACCCCTCTCAATGAAAGTGCTTTTCCACAGTCTGTGCCTATGGCTACTTGAAGAAGAAACAAACCATTGAGAAAAATAGGAGAACTCCTTTATTTTGTCAAGTTTCAAAGAGCTACTACAAACCATGTTGGATTTAGAGTTCCAAATTCATCTATCTATATAGGAGAGAACCGAGGGAAACTTAAATATAAAAACTGCTACTGTAGACGAACGCTTCAACCTAGAAGAACCAAATTTGGTAAGCCAAGTGGGATTTGTGTACTGATCATTACCACCAAGTATCATCAAGATTGGGTGAAAAAATATTTGCTGGTATTTCGGAAACTCGTTATTTCTTAGAAGCTTGGCAACCCCTCTCAATGAAAGTGCTATTCCACAGTCTGTGCCTAGGGCTACTTTAAGAGGAAACAGACCATAGAGGCAAATCTGAGAATTCCTTTATTTTGTCTAGTTTCAAAGAGCTACTACAAACCATGTTGGATTGAGAGTTCCAAATTCATCTATCTATATAGGAGAGAACAGAGGGAAACCTAAATATAAAAACTGCTACTGTAGACGAACGCTTCAACCTTGAAGAACAAAATATATTGAGCCAAGTGGGATTTGTGTACTGATCATTACCACCAAGTATCAACAAGATTGTGTGAAAAAATATTTGCTGGTATTTCGGAAACTCGTTATTTCTTAGAAGCTTGGCAACCCATCTCAATGAAAGTGCTTTCCACAGTCTGTGCCTAGGGCTACTTGAAGAGGAAACAAACCATAGAGACAAAACTGTGAACTCCTTTATTTTGTCAAGTTTCAAAGAGCTACTACAAACCATGTTGGATTTAGAGTTCCAAATTCATCTTTCTATATAGGAGAGAACAGAGGGAAACCTAAACATAAAAACTGCTACTGTAGACGAACGCTTCAACCAAGAAGAACAAAATTTCGTGAGCCAAGTGGGATTTGTGTACTGATCATTAGCTCCAAGTATCTTCAAGATTATGTGAAAAAATATTTGCTGGTATTTCGGAAACTCGTTATTTCTTAGAAGCTTGGCAACCCCTCTCAATGAAAGTGCTTTTCCAAAGTCTGTGCCTAGGGCTACTTGAAGAGGAAACAAACCATAGAGAAAAATCGGAGAACTCCTTTATTTTGTCAAGTTTCAAAGAGCTACTACAAACCATGTTGGATTTAGAGTTCCAAATTCATCTATCTATATAGGAGAGAACAGAGAGAAACCTAAATATAAAAACTGCTACTGTAGACGAACGCTTCAACCTAGAAGAACAAAATTTGGTGAGCCAAGTGGGATTTGTGTACTGATCATTACCACCAAGTATCAACAAGATTGTGTGAAAAAATATTTGCTGTTATTTCGGAAACTCGTTATTTCTTAGAAGCTTGGCAACGCATCTCAATGAAAGTGCTTTCCACAGTCTGTGCCTAGGGCTACTTGAAGAGGAAACAACCATAGAGACAAAACTGAGAACTCCTTTATTTTGTCAAGTTTCAAAGAGGTACTACAAACCATGTTGGATTTAGAGTTCCAAATTCATCTATCTATATAGGAGAGAACCGAGGGATACTTAAATATAAAAACTGCTACTGTAGACGAACGCTTCAACCTAGAAGAACAAAATTTGGTGAGCCAAGTGGGATTTGTGTACTGATCATTACCACCAAGAATCATTAAATTTGGGTGAAAAAATATTTGCTGGTATTTCGAAACTCGTTATTTCTTAGAAGCTTGGCAACCCCTCTCAATGAAAGTGCTTTCCCACAGTCTGTGCCTACGGCTACTTGAAGAGGAAACAAACCATAGAGACAAATCTGAGACCTCCTTTATTTTCTCAAGTTTAAAAGAGCTACTACAAACCATGTTGGATTTAGAGTTCCAAATTCATCTATCTATATAGGAGAGAACAGAGAGAAACCTAAATATAAAAAACTGCTACTGTAGCGAACGCTTCACCCTAGAAGAACAAAATTTGGTGAGCCAAGTGGAATTTGTATACTGATCATTACCACCAAGTATCAACAAGATTGTGTGAAATAATATTTGCTGGTATTTCGGAAACTCGTTTTTTCTTAGAAGCTTTGCAACCAATCTCAATGAAAGTGCTTTCCACAGTCTGTGCCTAGGGCTACTTGAAGAGGAAACAAACCATAGAAACAAAACTGAGAACTCCTTTATTTTGTCAAGTTTCAAAGAGCTACTACAAACCATGTTGGATTTAGAGTTCCAAATTCATCTATCTGTATAGGAGAGAACAGAGGAAAACCTAAATATAAAAACTGCTACTGTACACGAACGCTTCAACCTAGAAGAACTAAATTTGGTGAGCCAAGTGGGATATGTGTACTGATCATTAGCAACAAGTATCATCAAGATTGGGTGAAAAAATATTTGCTGGTATTTCGGAAACTCGTTATTTCTTAGAAGCTTGGCAACCCCTATCAATGAAAGTGCTTTTCCACAGTCTGTGCCTAGGACTACTTGAAGAGGAAACAAACCATAGAGGCAAATCTGAGAACTCCTTTATTTTGTCAAGTTTCAAAGAGCTACTACAAACCATGTTGGATTTAGAGTTCCAAATTCATCTATCTATATAGGAGAGAACCGAGGGAAACTTAAATATAAAAACTGCTACTGTAGACGAACGCTTCAACCTAGAAGAACAAAATTTGGTAAGCCAAGTGGGATTTGTGTACTGATCATTACCACCAAGTATCATCAAGATTGGGGGAAAAAATATTTGCTGGTATTTCGGAAACTCGTTATTTCTTAGAAGCTTGGCAACCCCTCTCAATGAAAGTGCTATTCCACAGTCTGTGCCTAGGGCTACTTTAAGAGGAAACAAACCATAGAGGCAAATCTGAGAATTCCTTTATTTTGTCAAGTTTCAAAGAGCTACTACAAACCATGTTGGATATAGAGTTCCAAATTCATCTATCTATATATGAGAGAACAAAGGGAAACCTAAATATAAAAACTGCAACTATAGACGAAAGCTTCAAACTAGAAGAACAAAATTTCGTGAGCCAAGTGGGATTTGTGAACTGATCATTACCACCAAGAATCATCAAATTTGGGTGAAAAAATATTTGCTGGTATTTCAAAACTCGTTATTTCTTAGAAGCTTGGCAACCCCTCTCAATTAAAGTGCTTTTCCACAGTCTGTGCCTAGGGCTACTTGAAAAGGAAACAAACCATAGAGACAAATCTGAGACCTTCTTTATTTTGTCAAGTTTCAAAGAGCTACTACAAACCCTGTTGGATTTAGAGTTCCAAATTCATCTATGTATATAGGAGAGAACAGAGAGAAACCTAAATATAAAAACTGCTACTGTAGACGAACGCTTCAACCTAGAAGAACAAAATTTGGTGAGCCAAGTGGGATTTGTGTACTGATCATTACCACCAAGTATCAACAAGATTGTGTGAAATAATATTTGCTGGTATTTCGGAAACTCGTAATTTCTTAGAAGCTTGGCAACCCATCTCAATGAAAGGGCTTTCCACAGTCTGTGCCTAGGGCTACTTGAAGAGGAAACAAACCATAGAGACAAAACTGAGAACTGCTTTATTTTGTCAAGTTTCAAAGAGCTACTACAAACCATGTTGGATTTAGAGTTCCAAATTCATCTTTCTATATAGGAGAGAACAGAGGGAAACCTAAATATAAAAACTGCTACTGTAGACGAACGCTTCAACCAAGAAGAACAAAATTTGGTGATCCAAGTGGGATTTGTGTACTGATAATTAGCTCCAAGTATCATCAAGATTGGGTGAAAAAATATTTGCTGGTAAATCGGAAACTCGTTATTTCTTAGAAGCTTGGCAACCCCTCTCAATGAAAGTGCTTTTCAAAGTCTGTGCCTAGGGCTGCTTGAAGAGGAAACAAACCATAGAGAAACATCGGAGAACTCCTTTATTTTGTCAAGTTTCAAAGAGCTACTACAAACCATGTTGGATTTAGAGTTCCAAATTCATCTATCTATATAGGAGAGAACAGAGAGAAACCTAAATATAAAAACTGCTACTGTAGACGAACGCTTCAACCTAGAAGAACAAAATTTGGTGAGCCAAGTGGGATTTGTGTACTGATCATTACCACCAAGTATCAACAAGATTGTGTGAAAAAATATTTGCTGGTATTTCGGAAACTCGTTATTTCTTAGAAGCTTGGCAACCCATCTCAACGAAAGTGCTTTCCACAGTCTGTGCCTAGGGCTACTTGAAGAGGAAACAAACCATAGAGACAAAACTGAGAACTCCTTTATTTTGTCAAGTTTCAAAGAGCTACTACAACCCATGTTGGATTTAGAGTTCCAAATTCATCTTTCTATATAGGAGAGAACAGAGGGAAACCTAAATATAAAAACTGCTACTGTAGACGAACGCTTCAACCAAGAAGAACAAAATTTGGTGAGCCAAGTGGGATTTGTGTACTGATCATTAGCTCCAAGTATCATCAAGATTGGGTCAAAAAATATTTGCTGGTATTTCGGAAACTCGTTATTTCTTAGAAGCTTGGCAACCCCTCTCAATGAAAGTGCTTTTCCAAAGTCTGTACCTAGGGCTACTTGAAGAGGAAACAAACCATAGAGAAAAATCAGAGAACTCCTTTATTTTGTCAAGTTTCAAAGAGCTACTACAAACCATGTTGGATTTAGAGTTCCAAATTCATCTATCTATATAGGAGAGAACCGAGGGAAACTTAAATATAAAAACTGATACTGTAGACGAACGGTTCAACCTAGAAGAACAAAATTTCGTGAGCCAAGTGGGATTTGTGTCCTGATCATTACCACCAAGAATCATCAAATTTGGGTGAAAAAATATTTGCTGGTATTTCGAAACTCGTTATTTCTTAGAAGCTTGGCAACCCCTCTCAATGAAAGTGATTTCCCACAGTCTGTGCCTACGGTAACTTGAAGAGGAAACAAACCATAGAGACAAATCTGAGACCTCCTTTATTTTGTAGTTTCAAAGAGCTACTACAAACCATGTTGGATTTAGAGTTCCAAATTCATCTATCTATATAGGAGAGAACAGAGAGAAACCTAAATATAAAAACTGCTACTGTAGACGAACGCTTCAATCTAGAAGAACAAAATTTGGTGAGCCAAGTGGGATTTGTATACTGATCATTACCACCAAGTATCAACAAGATTGTGTGAAATAATATTTGCTGGTATTTCGGAAACTCGTAATTTCTTAGAAGCTTGGCAACCCATCTCAATGAAAGTGCTTTCCACAGTCTGTGCCTAGGGCTACTTGAGGAGGAAACAAACCATAGAGACAAAACTGAGAACTCCTTTATTTTGTCAAGTTTCAAAGAGCTACTACAAACCATGTTGGATTTAGAGTTCCAAATTCATCTTTCTATATAGGAGAGAACAGAGGGAAACCTAAATATAAAAACTGCTACTGTAGACGAACGCTTCAACCAAGAAGAACAAAATTTGGTGATCCAAGTGGGATTTGTGTACTGATCATTAGCTCCAAGTATCATCAAGATTGGGTGAAAAAATATTTGCTGGTATTTCGGAAACTCGTTATTTCTTAGAAGCTTGGGAACCGCTCTCAATGAAAGTGATTTTCCACAGTCTGTGCCTAGGGCTACTTGAAGAGGAAACAAACCATAGAGACAAATCTGAGACCTCGTTTATTTTGTCAAGTTTCAAAGAGCTACTACAAACCATGTTGTATTTAGAGTTCCAAATTCATCTATCTATATAGGAGAGAACAGAGAGAAACCTAAATATAAAAACTGCTACTGTAGACGAACGCTTCAACCTAGAAGAACAAAATTTGGTGAGCCAAGTGGGTTTTGTGTACTGATCATTACCGCCACGTATCAACAAGATTGTGTGAAAAAATATTTGCTGGTATTTCGGAAACTCGTTATTTCTTAGAAGCTTGGCAACCCATCTCAATGAAAGTGCTTTCCACAGTCTGTGCCTAGGGCTACTTGAAGAGGAAACAAACCATAGAGAAAAATCGGAGAACACCTTTATTTTGTCAAGTTTCTAAGAGCTACTACAAACCATGTTGGATTTAGAGTTCCAAATTCATCTATCTATATAGGAGAGAACCGAGGGAAACTTAAATATAAAAACTGCTACTGTAGACGAACGCTTCAACCTAGAAGAACAAAATTTCGTGAGCCAAGTGAGATTTGTGTACTGATCATTACCACCAAGAATCATCAAATTTGGGTGAAAAAATATTTGCTGGTATTTCGAAACTCGTTATTTCTTAGAAGCTTGGCAACCCCTCTCAATGAAAGTGCTTTCCCACAGTCTGTGCCTACGGCTACTTGAAGAGGAAACAAACCATAGAGACAAATCTGAGACCTCCTTTATTTTGTCAAGTTTCAAAGAGCTACTACAAACCTTGTTGGATTTAGAGTTCCAAATTCATCTATCTATATAGGAGAGAACAGAGAGAAACCTAAATATAAAAACTGCTACTGTAGCCAACGCTTCAACCTAGAAGAACAAAATTTGGTGAGCCAAGTGGAATTTGTATACTGATCATTACCACCAAGTATCAACAAGATTGTGTGAAATAATATTTGCTGGTATTTCGGAAACTCGTTTTTTCTTAGAAGCTTGGCAACAAATCTCAATGAAAGTGCTTTCCACAGTCTGTGCCTAGGGCTACTTGAAGAGGAAACAAACCATAGAGACAAAACTGAGAACTGCTTTATTTTGTCAAGTTTCAAAGAGCTACTACAAACCATGTTGGATTTAGAGTTCCAAATTCATCTATCTGTATAGGAGAGAACAGAGGAAAACCTAAATATAAAAACTGCTACTGTACACGAACGCTTCAACCTAGAAGAACTAAATTTGGTGAGCCAAGTGGGATATGTGTACTGATCATTAGCAACAAGTATCATCAAGATTGGGTGAAAAATATTTGCTGGTATTTCGGAAACTCGTTGTTTCTTAGAAGCTTGGTAACCCCTCTCAATGAAAGTGCTTTTCCACAGTCTGTGCCTATGGCTACTTGAAGAAGAAACAAACCATAGAGAAAAATCGGAGAACTCCTTTATTTTGTCAAGTTTCAAAGAGCTACTACAAACCATGTTGGATTTAGAGTTCCAAATTCATCTATCTATATAGGAGAGAACCGAGGGAAACTTAAATATAAAAACTGCTACTGTAGACGAACGCTTCAACCTAGAAGAACCAAATTTGGTAAGCCAAGTGGGATTTGTGTACTGATCATTACCACCAAGTATCATCAAGATTGGGTGAAAAAATATTTGCTGGTATTTCGAAACTCGTTATTTCTTAGAAGCTTGTAAACCCCTCTCAATTAAAGTGCTTTTCCACAGTCTGTGCCTAGGGCTACTTGAAGAGGAAACAAACCATAGAGACAAATCTGAGACCTTCTTTATTTTGTCAAGTTTCAAAGAGCTACTACAAACCCTTTTGGATTTAGAGTTCCAAATTCATCTATCTATATAGGAGAGAACAGAGAGAAACCTAAATATAAAAACTGCTACTGTAGACGAACGCTTCAACCTAGATGAACAAAATTTGGTGAGCCAAGTGGGATTTATGTACTGATCATTACCACCAAGTATCAACAAGATTGTGTGAAAAAATATTTGCTGGTATTTCGGAAACTCGTTATTTCTTAGAAGCTTGGCAACCCATCTCAATGAATGTGCTTTCCACAGTCTGTGCCTAGGGCTACTTGAAGAGGAAACAAACCATAGAGACAAAACTGAGAACTCCTTCATTTTGTCAAGTTCCAAAGAGCTACTACAAACCATGTTGGATTTAGAGTTCCAAATTCATCTTTCTATATAGGAGAGAACAGAGGGAAACCTAAATATAAAAACTGCTACTGTAGACGAACGCTTCAACCAAAAAGAACAAAATTTGGTGAGCCAAGTGGGATTTGTGTACTGATCATTAGCTCCAAGTATCATCAAGATTGGGTGAAAAAATATTTGCTGGTATTTCGGAAACTCGTTATTTCTTAGAAGATGGCAACCCCTCTCAATGAAAGTGCTTTTCCAAAGTCTGTGCCAAGGGCTACTTGAAGAGGAAACAAACCATAGAGAAAAATCGGACAACTCCTTTATTTTGTCAATTTTCAAAGAGTTACTACAAACCATGTTGGATTTAGAGTTCCAAATTCATCTATCTATATAGGAGAGAACCGAGGGAAACTTAAATATAAAAACTGCTACTGTAGACGAACGCTTCAACCTAGAAGAACAAAATTTCGTGAGCCAAGTGAGATTTGTGTACTGATCATTACCACCAAGAATCATCAAATTTGGGTGAAAAAATATTTGCTGGTATTTCGAAACTCGTTATTTCTTAGAAGCTTGGCAAACCCTCTCAATGAAAGTGCTTTCCCACAGTCTGTGCCTACGGCTACTTGAAGAGGAAACAAACCATAGAGACAAATCTGAGACCTCCTTTATTTTGTCAAGTTTCAAAGAGCTACTACAAACCTTGTTGGATTTAGAGTTCCAAATTCATCTATCTATATAGGAGAGAACAGAGAGAAACCTAAATATAAAAACTGCTACTGTAGCCAACGCTTCAACCTAGAAGAACAAAATTTGGTGAGCCAAGTGGAATTTGTATACTGATCATTACCACCAAGTATCAACAAGATTGTGTGAAATAATATTTGCTGGTATTTCGGAAACTCGTTTTTTCTTAGAAGCTTGGCAACAAATCTCAATGAAAGTGCTTTCCACAGTCTGTGCCTAGGGCTACTTGAAGAGGAAACAAACCATAGAGACAAAACTGAGAACTGCTTTATTTTGTCAAGTTTCAAAGAGCTACTACAAACCATGTTGGATTTAGAGTTCCAAATTCATCTATCTGTATAGGAGAGAACAGAGGAAAACCTAAATATAAAAACTGCTACTGTACACGAACGCTTCAACCTAGAAGAACTAAATTTGGTGAGCCAAGTGGGATATGTGTACTGATCATTAGCAACAAGTATCATCAAGATTGGGTGAAAAAATATTTGCTGGTATTTCGGAAACTCGTTGTTTCTTAGAAGCTTGGTAACCCCTCTCAATGAAAGTGCTTTTCCACAGTCTGTGCCTATGGCTACTTGAAGAAGAAACAAACCATAGAGAAAAATCGGAGAACTCCTTTATTTTGTCAAGTTTCAAAGAGCTACTACAAACCATGTTGGATTTAGAGTTCCAAATTCATCTATCTATATAGGAGAGAACCGAGGGAAACTTAAATATAAAAACTGCTACTGTAGACGAACGCTTCAACCTAGAAGAACCAAATTTGGTAAGCCAAGTGGGATTTGTGTACTGATCATTACCACCAAGTATCATCAAGATTGGGTGAAAAAATATTTGCTGGTATTTCGGAAACTCGTTATTTCTTAGAAGCTTGGCAACCCCTCTCAATGAAAGTGCTATTCCACAGTCTGTGCCTAGGGCTACTTTAAGAGGAAACAGACCATAGAGGCAAATCTGAGAATTACTTTATTTTGTCTAGTTTCAAAGAGCTACTACAAACCATGTTGGATTTAGAGTTCCAAATTCATCTATCTATATATGAGAGAACAAAGGGAAACCTAAATATAAAAACTGCTACTGTAGACGAAAGCTTCAAACTAGAAGAACAAAATTTCGTGAGCCAAGTGGGATTTTTGTACTGATCATTACCACCAAGAATCATCAAATTTGGGTGAAAAAATATTTGCTGGTATTTCGAAACTCGTTATTTCTTAGAAGCTTGTAAACCCCTCTCAATTAAAGTGCTTTTCCACAGTCTGTGCCTAGGGCTACTTGAAGAGGAAACAAACCATAGAGACAAATCTGAGACCTTCTTTATTTTGTCAAGTTTCAAAGAGCTACTACAAACCCTGTTGGATTTAGAGTTCCAAATTCCTCTATCTATATAGGAGAGAACAGAGAGAAACCTAAATATAAAAACTGCTACTGTAGACGAACGCTTCAACCTAGAAGAACAAAATTTGGTGAGCCAAGTGGGATTTATGTACTGATCATTACCACCAAGTATCAACAAGATTGTGTGAAAAAATATTTGCTGGTATTTCGGAAACTCGTTATTTCTTAGAAGCTTGGCAACCCATCTCAATGAATGTGCTTTCCACAGTCTGTGCCTAGGGCTACTTGAAGAGGAAACAAACCATAGAGACAAAACTGAGAACTCCTTCATTTTGTCAAGTTCCAAAGAGCTACTACAAACCATGTTGGATTCAGAGTTCCAAATTCATCTTTCTATATAGGAGAGAACAGAGGGAAACCTAAATATAAAAACTGCTACTGTAGACGAACGCTTCAACCAAAAAGAACAAAATTTGGTGAGCCAAGTGGGATTTGTGTACTGATCATTAGCTCCAAGTATCATCAAGATTGGGTGAAAAAATATTTGCTGGTATTTCGGAAACTCGTTATTTCTTAGAAGATTGGCAACCCCTCTCAATGAAAGTGCTTTTCCAAAGTCTGTGCCAAGGGCTACTTGAAGAGGAAACAAACCATAGAGAAAAATCGGACAACTCCTTTATTTTGTCAATTTTCAAAGAGTTACTACAAACCATGTTGGATTTAGAGTTCCAAATTCATCTATCTATATAGGAGAGAACCGAGGGAAACTTAAATATAAAAACTGCTACTGTAGACGAACGCTTCAACCTAGAAGAACAAAATTTTGTGAGCCAAGTGGGATTTGTGTACTGATCATTACCACCAAGAATCATCAAATTTGGGTGAAAAAATATTTGCTGGTATTTCGAAACTCCTTATTTCTTAGAAGCTTGGCAACCCCTCTCAATGAAAGTGCTTTCCCACAGTCTGTGCCTACGGCTACTTGAAGAGGAAACAAACCATAGAGACAAATCTGAGAACTCCTTCATTTTGTCAAGTTTCAAAGAGCTACTACAAACCATGTTGGATTTAGAGTTCCAAATTCATCTATCTATATAGGAGAGAACAGAGGGAAACCTAAATATAAAAACTGCTACTGTACACGAACGCTTCAACCTAGAAGAACTAAATTTGGTGAGCCAAGTGGGATTTGTGTACTGATCATTACCACCAAGTATCAACAATATTGTGTGAAAAAATATTTGCTGGTATTTCGGAAACTCGTTGTTTCTTAGAAGCTTGGCAACCCATCTCAATGAAAGTGCTTTCCACAGTCTGTGCCTAGGGCTACTTGAGGAGGAAACAAACCATAGAGACAAAACTGAGAACTCCTTTATTTTGTCAAGTTTCAAAGAGCTACTACAAACCATGTTGGATTTAGAGTTCCAAATTCATCTTTCTATATAGGAGAGAACAGAGGGAAACCTAAATATAAAAACTGCTACTGTAGACGAACGCTTCAACCAAGAAGAACAAAATTTGGTGATCCAAGTGGGATTTGTGTACTGATCATTAGCTCCAAGTATCATCAAGATTGGGTGAAAAAATATTTGCTGGTATTTCGGAAACTCGTTATTTCTTAGAAGCTTGGGAACCGCTCTCAATGAAAGTGATTTTCCACAGTCTGTGCCTAGGGCTACTTGAAGAGGAAACAAACCATAGAGACAAATCTGAGACCTCGTTTATTTTGTCAAGTTTCAAAGAGCTACTACAAACCATGTTGTATTTAGAGTTCCAAATTCATCTATCTATATAGGAGAGAACAGAGAGAAACCTAAATATAAAAACTGCTACTGTAGACGAACGCTTCAACCTAGAAGAACAAAATTTGGTGAGCCAAGTGGGTTTTGTGTACTGATCATTACCGCCACGTATCAACAAGATTGTGTGAAAAAATATTTGCTGGTATTTCGGAAACTCGTTATTTCTTAGAAGCTTGGCAACCCATCTCAATGAAAGTGCTTTCCACAGTCTGTGCCTAGGGCTACTTGAAGAGGAAACAAACCATAGAGAAAAATCGGAGAACACCTTTATTTTGTCAAGTTTCAAAGAGCTACTACAAACCATGTTGGATTTAGAGTTCCAAATTCATCTATCTATATAGGAGAGAACCGAGGGAAACTTAAATATAAAAACTGCTACTGTAGACGAACGCTTCAACCTAGAAGAACAAAATTTCGTGAGCCAAGTGAGATTTGTGTACTGATCATTACCACCAAGAATCATCAAATTTGGGTGAAAAAATATTTGCTGGTATTTCG
Organism: Callospermophilus lateralis; assembly: GCF_048772815.1. Taxonomy (NCBI): domain Eukaryota; kingdom Metazoa; phylum Chordata; class Mammalia; order Rodentia; family Sciuridae; genus Callospermophilus; species Callospermophilus lateralis. Next base: position 104,004 of record NW_027513884.1, read on the forward strand.
AAACTCGTTATTTCTTAGAAGCTTGGCAACCCCTCTCAATGAAAGTGCTTTCCCACAGTCTGTGCCTACGGCTACTTGAAGAGGAAACAAACCATAGAGACAAATCTGAGACCTCCTTTATTTTGTCAAGTTTCAAAGAGCTACTACAAACCTTGTTGGATTTAGAGTTCCAAATTCATCTATCTATATAGGAGAGAACAGAGAGAAACCTAAATATAAAAACTGCTACTGTAGCCAACGCTTCAACCTAGAAGAACAAAATTTGGTGAGCCAAGTGGAATTTGTATACTGATCATTACCACCAAGTATCAACAAGATTGTGTGAAATAATATTTGCTGGTATTTCGGAAACTCGTTTTTTCTTAGAAGCTTGGCAACAAATCTCAATGAAAGTGCTTTCCACAGTCTGTGCCTAGGGCTACTTGAAGAGGAAACAAACCATAGAGACAAAACTGAGAACTGCTTTATTTTGTCAATTTTCAAAGAGCTATTACAAACCATGTTGGATTTAGAGTTCCAAATTCATCTATCTGTATAGGAGAGAACAGAGGAAAACCTAAATATAAAAACTGCTACTGTACACGAACGCTTCAACCTAGAAGAACTAAATTTGGTGAGCCAAGTGGGATATGTGTACTGATCATTAGCAACAAGTATCATCAAGATTGGGTGAAAAAATATTTGCTGGTATTTCGGAAACTCGTTGTTTCTTAGAAGCTTGGTAACCCCTCTCAATGAAAGTGCTTTTCCAGAGTCTGTGCCTATGGCTACTTGAAGAAGAAACAAACCATAGAGAAAAATCGGAGAACTCCTTTATTTTGTCAAGTTTCAAAGAGCTACTACAAACCATGTTGGATTTAGAGTTCCAAATTCATCTATCTATATATGAGAGAACAAAGGGAAACCTAAATATAAAAACTGCTACTGTACACGAACGCTTCAACCTAGAAGAACTAAATTTGGTGAGCCAAGTGGGATTTGTGTACTGATCATTACCACCAAGTATCAACAATATTGTGTGAAACAATATTTGCTGGTATTTCGGAAACTCGTTGTTTCTTAGAATCTTGGCAACCCATCTCAATGAAAGTGCTTTCCACAGTCTGTGCCAAGGGCTACTTGAAGAGGAAACAATCCATAGAGAGAAACCTGAGAACTGCTTTGTTTTGTCAAGTTTCAAAGAGCTACTACAAACCATGTTGGACTTAGAGTTCCAAATTCATCTATCTATATAGGAGAGAACAGAGGAAAACCTAAATATAAAAACTGCTACTGTAGAGGAATGCTTCAACCTAGAAGAACAAAATTTGGTGAGCCAAGTGGGATTTGTGTACTGATCATTACCACCAAGTATCATCAAGATTGGGTGAAATATATTTGCTGGTATATCGGAAACTCGTTATTTCTTAGAAGCTTGGCAACCCCTCTCAATGAAAGTGCTTTTCCACAGTCTGTGCCTAGGGCTACTTGAAGAGGAAACAAACCATAGAGACAAATCTGAGACCTCCTTTATTTTGTCAAGTTTCAAAGAGCTACTACAAACCATGTTGGATTTAGAGTTCCAAATTCATCTATCTATATAGGAGAGAACAGAGAGAAACCTAAATATAAAAACTGCTACTGTAGACGAACGCTTCAACCTAGAAGAACAAAATTTGGAGAGCCAAGTGGGATTTGTGTACTGATCATTACCACCAAGTATCAACAAGATTGTGTGAAAAAATATTTGCTGGTATTTCGGAAACTCGTTATTTCTTAGAAGCTTGGCAACAAATCTCAATGAAAGTGCTTTCCACAGTCTGTGCCTAGGGCTACTTGAAGAGGAAACAAACCATAGAGACAAAACTGAGAACTGCTTTATTTTGTCAAGTTTCAAAGAGCTACTACAAACCATGTTGGATTTAGAGTTCCAAATTCATCTATCTGTATAGGAGAGAACAGAGGAAAACCTAAATATAAAAACTGCTACTGTACACGAACGCTTCAACCTAGAAGAACTAAATTTGGTGAGCCAAGTGGGATATGTGTACTGATCATTAGCAACAAGTATCATCAAGATTGGGTGAAAAAATATTTGCTGGTATTTCGGAAACTCGTTGTTTCTTAGAAGCTTGGTAACCCCTCTCAATGAAAGTGCTTTTCCACAGTCTGTGCCTATGGCTACTTGAAGAAGAAACAAACCATAGAGAAAAATCGGAGAACTCCTTTATTTTGTCAAGTTTCAAAGAGCTACTACAAACCATGTTGGATTTAGAGTTCCAAATTCATCTATCTATATAGGAGAGAACCGAGGGAAACTTAAATATAAAAACTGCTACTGTAGACGAACGCTTCAACCTAGAAGAACCAAATTTGGTAAGCCAAGTGGGATTTGTGTACTGATCATTACCACCAAGTATCATCAAGATTGGGTGAAAAAATATTTGCTGGTATTTCGGAAACTCGTTATTTCTTAGAAGCTTGGCAACCCCTCTCAATGAAAGTGCTATTCCACAGTCTGTGCCTAGGGCTACTTTAAGAGGAAACAGACCATAGAGGCAAATCTGAGAATTCCTTTATTTTGTCTAGTTTCAAAGAGCTACTACAAACCATGTTGGATTTAGAGTTCCAAATTCATCTATCTATATATGAGAGAACAAAGGGAAACCTAAATATAAAAACTGCTACTGTAGACGAAAGCTTCAAACTAGAAGAACAAAATTTCGTGAGCCAAGTGGGATTTGTGTACTGATCATTACCACCAAGAATCATCAAATTTGGGTGAAAAAATATTTGCTGGTATTTCGAAACTCGTTATTTCTTAGAAGCTTGGAAACCCCTCTCAATTAAAGTGCTTTTCCACAGTCTGTGCCTAGGGCTACTTGAAGAGGAAACAAACCATAGAGACAAATCTGAGACCTTCTTTATTTTGTCAAGTTTCAAAGAGCTACTACAAACCCTGTTGGATTTAGAGTTCCAAATTCATCTATCTATATAGGAGAGAACAGAGAGAAACCTAAATATAAAAACTGCTACTGTAGACGAACGCTTCAACCTAGAAGAACAAAATTTGGTGAGCCAAGTGGGATTTATGTACTGATCATTACCACCAAGTATCAACAAGATTGTGTGAAAAAATATTTGCTGGTATTTCGGAAACTCGTTATTTCTTAGAAGCTTGGCAACCCATCTCAATGAAAGTGCTTTCCACAGTCTGTGCCTAGGGGCTACTTGAAGAGGAAACAAACCATAGAGACAAAACTGAGAACTCCTTCATTTTGTCAAGTTCCAAAGAGCTACTACAAACCATGTTGGATTTAGAGTTCCAAATTCATCTTTCTATATAGGAGAGAACAGAGGGAAACCTAAATATAAAAACTGCTACTGTAGACGAACGCTTCAACCAAAAAGAACAAAATTTGGTGAGCCAAGTGGGATTTGTGTACTGATCATTAGCTCCAAGTATCATCAAGATTGGGTGAAAAAATATTTGCTGGTATTTCGGAAACTCGTTATTTCTTAGAAGATGGGCAACCCCTCTCAATGAAAGTGCTTTTCCAAAGTCTGTGCCAAGGGCTACTTGAAGAGGAAACAAACCATAGAGAAAAATCAGACAACTCCTTTATTTTGTCAATTTTCAAAGAGTTACTACAAACCATGTTGGATTTAGAGTTCCAAATTCATCTATCTATATAGGAAAGAACCGAGGGAAACTTAAATATAAAAACTGCTACTGTAGACGAACGCTTCAACCTAGAAGAACAAAATTTCGTGAGCCAAGTGGGATTTGTGTACTGATCATTACCACCAAGAATCATCAAATTTGGGTGAAAAAATATTTGCTGGTATTTCGAAACTCGTTATTTCTTAGAAGCTTGGCAACCCCTCTCAATGAAAGTGCTTTCCCACAGTCTGTGCCTACGGCTACTTGAAGAGGAAACAAACCATAGAGACAAATCTGAGAACTCCTTCATTTTGTCAAGTTTCAAAGAGCTACTACAAACCATGTTGGATTTAGAGTTCCAAATTCATCTATCTATATAGGAGAGAACAGAGGGAAACCTAAATATAAAAACTGCTACTGTACACGAACGCTTCAACCTAGAAGAACTAAATTTGGTGAGCCAAGTGGGATTTGTGTACTGATCATTACCACCAAGTATCAACAATATTGTGTGAAAAAATATTTGCTGGTATTTCGGAAACTCGTTGTTTCTTAGAAGCTTGGCAACCCATCTCAATGAAAGTGCTTTCCACAGTCTGTGCCAAGGGCTACTTGAAGAGGAAACAATCCATAGAGAGAAACCTGAGAACTGCTTTGTTTTGTCAAGTTTCAAAGAGCTACTACAAACCATGTGGGACATAGAGTTCCAAATTCATCTATCTATATAGGAGAGAACAGAGGAAAACCTAAATATAAAAACTGCTACTGTAGAGGAATGCTTCAACCTAGAAGAACAAAATTTGGTGAGCCAAGTGGGATTTGTGTACTGATCATTACCACCAAGTATCATCAAGATTGGGTGAAATATATTTGCTGGTATATCGGAAACTCGTTATTTCTTAGAAGCTTGGCAACCCTCTCAATGAAAGTGCTTTTCCACAGTCTGTGCCTAGGGCTACTTGAAGAGGAAACAAACCATAGAGACAAATCTGAGACCTCCTTTATTTTGTCAAGTTTCAAAGAGCTACTACAAACCATGTTGGATTTAGAGTTCCAAATTCATCTATCTATATAGGAGAGAACAGAGAGAAACCTAAATATAAAAACTGCTACTGTAGACGAACGCTTCAACCTAGAAGAACAAAATTTGGAGAGCCAAGTGGGATTTGTGTACTGATCATTACCACCAAGTATCAACAAGATTGTGTGAAAAAATATTTGCTGGTATTTCGGAAACTCGTTATTTCTTAGAAGCTTGGCAACCAATCTCAATGAAAGTGGTTTTCCACAGTCTGTGCCTAGGGCTACTTGAAGAGGAAACAATCCATAGAGAAAAAACTGAGAACTCCTTTATTTTGTCAAGTTTCAAAGAGCTACTACAAACCATCTTGGATTTAGAGTTCCAAATTCATCTATCTATATATGAGAGAACAGAGTGAAACCTAATATAAAAACTGCTACTGTAGACGAACGCTTCAACCAAGAAGAACAAAATTTCGTGAGCCAAGTGGGATTTGTGTACTGATCATTAGCTCCAAGTATCATCAAGATTGGGTGTGAAAAAATATTTGCTGGTATTTCGGAAACTCGTTATTTCTTAGAAGCTTGGCAACCCCTCTCAATGAAAGTGCTTTTCCAAAGTCTGTGCCTAGGGCTACTTGAAGAGGAAACAAACCATAGAGAAAAATCGGAGAACTCCTTTATTTTGTCAAGTTTCAAAGAGCTACTACAAACCATGTTGGATTTAGAGTTCCAAATTCATCTATCTATATAGGAGAGAACAGAGAGAAACCTAAATATAAAAACTGCTACTGTAGACGAACTCTTCAACCTAGAAGAACAAAATTTGGTGAGCCAAGTGGGATTTGTGTACTGATCATTACCACCAAGTATCATCAAGATTCGGTGAAAAAATATTTGCTGGTATTTCGGAAACTCGTTATTTCTTAGAAGCTTGGCAACCCATCTCAATGAAAGTGCTTTCCACAGTCTGTGCCTAGGGCTACTTGAAGAGGAAACAAACCATAGAGACAAAACTGAGAACTCCTTTATTTTGTCAAGTTTCAAAGAGCTACTACAAACCATGTTGGATTTAGAGTTCCAAATTCATCTTTCTATATAGGAGAGAACAGAGGGAAACCTAAATATAAAAACTGCTACTGTAGACGAATGCTTCAACCAAGAAGAACAAAATTTGGTGAGCCAAGTGGGATTTGTGTACTGATCATTAGCTCCAAGTATCATCAAGATTGGGTGAAAAAATATTTGCTGGTATTTCGGAAACTCGTTATTTCTTAGAAGCTTGGCAACCCCTCTCAATGAAAGTGCTTTTCCAAAGTCTGTGCCTAGGGCTACTTGAAGAGGAAACAAACCATAGAGAAAAATCAGAGAACTCCTTTATTTTGTCAAGTTTCAAAGAGCTACTACAAACCATGTTGGATTTAGAGTTCCAAATTCATCTATCTATATATGAGAGAACAAAGGGAAACCTAAATATAAAAACTGCTACTGTAGACGAAAGCTTCAAACTAGAAGAACAAAATTTCGTGAGCCAAGTGGGATTTGTGTACTGATCATTACCACCAAGAATCATCAAATTTGGGTGCAAAAATATTTGCTGGTATTTCGAAACTCGTTATTTCTTAGAAGCTTGGAAACCCCTCTCAATGAAAGTGCTTTTCCAAAATCTGTGCCTAGGGCTACTTGAAGAGGAAACAAACCATAGAGAAAAATCGGAGAACTCCTTTATTTTGTCAAGTTTCAAAGAGCTACTACAAACCCTGTTGGATTTAGAGTTCCAAATTCATCTATCTATATAGGAGAGAACAGAGAGAAACCTAAATATAAAAACTGCTACTGTAGACGAACGCTTCAACCTAGAAGAACAAAATTTGGTGAGCCAAGTGGGATTTATGTACTGATCATTACCACCAAGTATCAACAAGATTGTGTGAAAAAATATTTGCTGGTATTTCGGAAACTCGTTATTTCTTAGAAGCTTGGCAACCCATCTCAATGAATGTGCTTTCCACAGTCTGTGCCTAGGGCTACTTGAAGAGGAAACAAACCATAGAGACAAAACTGAGAACTCCTTCATTTTGTCAAGTTCCAAAGAGCTACTACAAACCATGTTGGATTTAGAGTTCCAAATTCATCTTTCTATATAGGAGAGAACAGAGGGAAACCTAAATATAAAAACTGCTACTGTAGACGAACGCTTCAACCAAAAAGAACAAAATTTGGTGAGCCAAGTGGGATTTGTGTACTGATCATTAGCTCCAAGTATCATCAAGATTGGGTTAAAAAATATTTGCTGGTATTTCGGAAACTCGTTATTTCTTAGAAGATTGGCAACCCCTCTCAATGAAAGTGCTTTTCCAAAGTCTGTGCCAAGGGCTACTTGAAGAGGAAACAAACCATAGAGAAAAATCGGACAACTCCTTTATTTTGTCAATTTTCAAAGAGTTACTACAAACCATGTTGGATTTAGAGTTCCAAATTCATCTATCTATATAGGAGAGAACCGAGGGAAACTTAAATATAAAAACTGCTACTGTAGACGAACGCTTCAACCTAGAAGAACAAAATTTCGTGAGCCAAGTGGGATTTGTGTACTGATCATTACCACCAAGAATCATCAAATTTGGGTGAAAAAATATTTGCTGGTATTTCGAAACTCGTTATTTCTTAGAAGCTTGGCAACCCCTCTCAATGAAAGTGCTTTCCCACAGTCTGTGCCTACGGCTACTTGAAGAGGAAACAAACCATAGAGACAAATCTGAGAACTCCTTCATTTTATCAAGTTTCAAAGAGCTACTACAAACCATGTTGGATTTAGAGTTCCAAATTCATCTATCTATATAGGAGAGAACAGAGGGAAACCTAAATATAAAAACTGCTACTGTACACGAACGCTTCAACCTAGAAGAACTAAATTTGGTGAGCCAAGTGGGATTTGTGTACTGATCATTACCACCAAGTATCAACAATATTGTGTGAAAAAATATTTGCTGGTATTTCGGAAACTCGTTGTTTCTTAGAAGCTTGCCACCCATCTCAATGAAAGTGCTTTCCACAGTCTGTGCCTAGGGCTACTTGAGGAGGAAACAAACCATAGAGACAAAACTGAGAACTCCTTTATTTTGTCAAGTTTCAAAGAGCTACTACAAACCATGTTGGATTTAGAGTTCCAAATTCATCTATCTATATAGGAGAGAACCGAGGGAAACTTAAATATAAAAACTGCTACTGTAGACGAACGCTTCAACCTAGAAGAACAAAATTTCGTGAGCCAAGTGAGATTTGTGTACTGATCATTACCACCAAGAATCATCAAATTTGGGTGAAAAAATATTTGCTGGTATTTCGAAACTCGTTATTTCTTAGAAGCTTGGCAACACCTCTCAATGAAAGTGCTTTCCCACAGTCTGTGCCTACGGCTACTTGAAGAGGAAACAAACCATAGAGACAAATCTGAGACCTCCTTTATTTTGTCAAGTTTCAAAGAGCTACTACAAACCTTGTTGGATTTAGAGTTCCAAATTCATCTATCTATATAGGAGAGAACAGAGAGAAACCTAAATATAAAACTGCTACTGTAGCCAACGCTTCAACCTAGAAGAACAAAATTTGGTTAGCCAAGTGGAATTTGTATACTGATCATTACCACCAAGTATCAACAAGATTGTGTGAAATAATATTTGCTGGTATTTCGGAAACTCGTTTTTTCTTAGAAGCTTGGCAACAAATCTCAATGAAAGTGCTTTCCACAGTCTGTGCCTAGGGCTACTTGAAGAGGAAACAAACCATAGAGACAAAACTGAGAACTGCTTTATTTTGTCAAGTTTCAAAGAGCTACTACAAACCATGTTGGATTTAGAGTTCCAAATTCATCTATCTGTATAGGAGAGAACAGAGGAAAACCTAAATATAAAAACTGCTACTGTACACGAACGTTTCAACCTAGAAGAACTAAATTTGGTGAGCCAAGTGGGATATGTGTACTGATCATTAGCAACAAGTATCATCAAGATTGGGTGAAAAAATATTTGCTGGTATTTCGGAAACTCGTTGTTTCTTAGAAGCTTGGTAACCCCTCTCAATGAAAGTGCTTTTCCACAGTCTGTGCCTATGGCTACTTGAAGAAGAAACAAACCATAGAGAAAAATCGGAGAACTCCTTTATTTTGTCAAGTTTCAAAGAGCTACTACAAACCATGTTGGATTTAGAGTTCCAAATTCATCTATCTATATAGGAGAGAACCGAGGGAAACTTAAATATAAAAACTGCTACTGTAGACGAACGCTTCAACCTAGAAGAACCAAATTTGGTAAGCCAAGTGGGATTTGTGTACTGATCATTACCACCAAGTATCATCAAGATTGGGTGAAAAAATATTTGCTGGTATTTCGGAAACTCGTTATTTCTTAGAAGCTTGGCAACCCCTCTCAATGAAAGTGCTATTCCACAGTCTGTGCCTAGGGCTACTTTAAGAGGAAACAGACCATAGAGGCAAATCTGAGAATTCCTTTATTTTGTCTAGTTTCAAAGAGCTACTACAAACCATGTTGGATTTAGAGTTCCAAATTCATCTATCTATATATGAGAGAACAAAGGGAAACCTAAATATAAAAACTGCTACTGTAGACGAAAGCTTCAAACTAGAAGAACAAAATTTCGTGAGCCAAGTGGGATTTGTGTACTGATCATTACCACCAAGAATCATCAAATTTGGGTGAAAAAATATTTGCTGGTATTTCGAAACTCGTTATTTCTTAGAAGCTTGGAAACCCCTCTCAATTAAAGTGCTTTTCCACAGTCTGTGCCTAGGGCTACTTGAAGAGGAAACAAACCATAGAGACAAATCTGAGACCTTCTTTATTTTGTCAAGTTTCAAAGAGCTACTACAAACCCTGTTGGATTTAGAGTTCCAAATTCATCTATCTATATAGGAGAGAACAGAGAGAAACCTAAATATAAAAACTGCTACTGTAGACGAACGCTTCAACCTAGAAGAACAAAATTTGGTGAGCCAAGTGGGATTTATGTACTGATCATTACCACCAAGTATCAACAAGATTGTGTGAAAAAATATTTGCTGGTATTTCGGAAACTCGTTATTTCTTAGAAGCTTGGCTACCCATCTCAATGAATGTGCTTTCCACAGTCTGTGCCTAGGGCTACTTGAAGAGGAAACAAACCACAGAGACAAAACTGAGAACTCCTTCATTTTGTCAAGTTCCAAAGAGCTACTACAAACCATGTTGGATTTAGAGTTCCAAATTCATCTTTCTATATAGGAGAGAACAGAGGGAAACCTAAATATAAAAACTGCTACTGTAGACGAACGCTTCAACCAAAAAGAACAAAATTTGGTGAGCCAAGTGGGATTTGTGTACTGATCATTAGCTCCAAGTATCATCAAGATTGGGTGAAAAAATATTTGCTGGTATTTCGGAAACTCGTTATTTCTTAGAAGATTGGCAACCCCTCTCAATGAAAGTGCTTTTCCAAAGTCTGTGCCAAGGGCTACTTGAAGAGGAAACAAACCATAGAGAAAAATCGGACAACTCCTTTATTTTGTCAATTTTCAAAGAGTTACTACAAACCATGTTGGATTTAGAGTTCCAAATTCATCTATCTATATAGGAGAGAACCGAGGGAAACTTAAATATAAAAACTGCTACTGTAGACGAACGCTTCAACCTAGAAGAACAAAATTTCGTGAGCCAAGTGGGATTTGTGTACTGATCATTACCACCAAGAATCATCAAATTTGGGTGAAAAAATATTTGCTGGTATTTCGAAACTCGTTATTTCTTAGAAGCTTGGCAACCCCTCTCAATGAAAGTGCTTTCCCACAGTCTGTGCCTACGGCTACTTGAAGAGGAAACAAACCATAGAGACAAATCTGAGAACTCCTTCATTTTGTCAAGTTTCAAAGAGCTACTACAAACCATGTTGGATTTAGAGTTCCAAATTCATCTATCTATATAGGAGAGAACAGAGGGAAACCTAAATATAAAAACTGCTACTGTACACGAACGCTTCAACCTAGAAGAACTAAATTTGGTGAGCCAAGTGGGATTTGTGTACTGATCATTACCACCAAGTATCAACAATATTGTGTGAAAAAATATTTGCTGGTATTTCGGAAACTCGTTGTTTCTTAGAAGCTTGGCAACCCATCTCAATGAAAGTGCTTTCCACAGTCTGTGCCAAGGGCTACTTGAAGAGGAAACAATCCATAGAGAGAAACCTGAGAACTGCTTTGTTTTGTCAAGTTTCAAAGAGCTACTACAAACCATGTTGGACTTAGAGTTCCAAATTCATCTATCTATATAGGAGAGAACAGAGGAAAACCTAAATATAAAAACTGCTACTGTAGAGGAACGCTTCAACCTAGAAGAACAAAATTTGGTGAGCCAAGTGGGATTTGTGTACTGATCATTACCACCAAGTATCATCAAGATTGGGTGAAATATATTTGCTGGTATATCGGAAACTCGTTATTTCTTAGAAGCTTGGCAACCCCTCTCAATGAAAGTGCTTTTCCACAGTCTGTGCCTAGGGCTACTTGAAGAGGAAACAAACCATAGAGACAAATCTGAGACCTCCTTTATTTTGTCAAGTTTCAAAGAGCTACTACAAACCATGTTGGATTTAGAGTTCCAAATTCATCTATCTATATAGGAGAGAACAGAGAGAAACCTAAATATAAAAACTGGTACTGTAGACGAACGCTTCAACCTAGAAGAACAAAATTTGGAGAGCCAAGTGGGATTTGTGTACTGATCATTACCACCAAGTATCAACAAGATTGTGTGAAAAAATATTTGCTGGTATTTCGGAAACTCGTTATTTCTTAGAAGCTTGGCAACCAATCTCAATGAAAGTGGTTTTCCACATTCTGTGCCTAGGGCTACTTGAAGAGGAAACAAACCATAGAGAAAAAACTGAGAACTCCTTTATTTTGTCAAGTTTCAAAGAGCTACTACAAACCATGTTGGATTTAGAGTTCCAAATTCATCTATCTATATATGAGAGAACAGAGTGAAACCTAAATATAAAAACTGCTACTGTAGACGAACGCTTCAACCAAGAAGAACAAAATTTCGTGAGCCAAGTGGGATTTGTGTACTGATCATTAGCTCCAAGTATCATCAAGATTGGGTGAAAAAATATTTGCTGGTATTTCGGAAACTCGTTATTTCTTAGAAGCTTGGCAACCCCTCTCAATGAAAGTGCTTTTCCAAAGTCTGTGCCTAGGGCTACTTGAAGAGGAAACAAACCATAGAGAAAAATCGGAGAACTCCTTTATTTTGTCAAGTTTCAAAGAGCTACTACAAACCATGTTGGATTTAGAGTTCCAAATTCATCTATCTATATAGGAGAGAACAGAGAGAAACCTAAATATAAAAACTGCTACTGTAGACGAACTCTTCAACCTAGAAGAACAAAATTTGGTGAGCCAAGTGGGATTTGTGTACTGATCATTACCACCAAGTATCATCAAGATTCGGTGAAAAAATATTTGCTGGTATTTCGGAAACTCGTTATTTCTTAGAAGCTTGGCAACCCATCTCAATGAAAGTGCTTTCCACAGTCTGTGCCTAGGGCTACTTGATGAGGAAACAAACCATAGAGACAAAACTGAGAACTCCTTTATTTTGTCAAGTTTCAAAGAGCTACTACAAACCATGTTGGATTTAGAGTTCCAAATTCATCTTTCTATATAGGAGAGAACAGAGGGAAACCTAAATATAAAAACTGCTACTGTAGACGAACGCTTCAACCAAAATGAACAAAATTTGGTGAGCCAAGTGGGATTTGTGTACTGATCATTAGCTCCAAGTATCATCAAGATTGGGTGAAAAAATATTTGCTGGTATTTCGGAAACTCGTTATTTCTTAGAAGATTGGCAACCCCTCTCAATGAAAGTGCTTTTCCAAAGTCTGTGCCAAGGGCTACTTGAAGAGGAAACAAACCATAGAGAAAAATCGGACAACTCCTTTATTTTGTCAATTTTCAAAGAGTTACTACAAACCATGTTGGATTTAGAGTTCCAAATTCATCTATCTATATAGGAGAGAACCGAGGGAAACTTAAATATAAAAACTGCTACTGTAGACGAACGCTTCAACCTAGAAGAACAAAATTTCGTGAGCCAAGTGGGATTTGTGTACTGATCATTACCACCAAGAATCATCAAATTTGGGTGAAAAAATATTTGCTGGTATTTCGAAACTCGTTATTTCTTAGAAGCTTGGCAACCCCTCTCAATGAAAGTGCTTTCCCACAGTCTGTGCCTACGGCTACTTGAAGAGGAAACAAACCATAGAGACAAATCTGAGAACTCCTTCATTTTGTCAAGTTTCAAAGAGCTACTACAAACCATGTTGGATTTAGAGTTCCAAATTCATCTATCTATATAGGAGAGAACAGAGGGAAACCTAAATATAAAAACTGCTACTGTACACGAACGCTTCAACCTAGAAGAACTAAATTTGGTGAGCCAAGTGGGATTTGTGTACTGATCATTACCACCAAGTATCAACAATATTGTGTGAAAAAATATTTGCTGGTATTTCGGAAACTCGTTGTTTCTTAGAAGCTTGGCAACCCATCTCAATGAAAGTGCTTTCCACAGTCTGTGCCAAGGGCTACTTGAAGAGGAAACAATCCATAGAGAGAAACCTGAGAACTGCTTTGTTTTGTCAAGTTTCAAAGAGCTACTACAAACCATGTTGGACTTAGAGTTCCAAATTCATCTATCTATATAGGAGAGAACAGAGGAAAACCTAAATATAAAAACTGCTACTGTAGAGGAACGCTTCAACCTAGAAGAACAAAATTTGGTGAGCCAAGTGGGATTTGTGTACTGATCATTACCACCAAGTATCATCAAGATTGGGTGAAATATATTTGCTGGTATATCGGAAACTCGTTATTTCTTAGAAGCTTGGCAACCCCTCTCAATGAAAGTGCTTTTCCACAGTCTGTGCCTAGGGCTACTTGAAGAGGAAACAAACCATAGAGACAAATCTGAGACCTCCTTTATTTTGTCAAGTTTCAAAGAGCTACTACAAACCATGTTGGATTTAGAGTTCCAAATTCATCTATCTATATAGGAGAGAACAGAGAGAAACCTAAATATAAAAACTACTACTGTAGACGAACGCTTCAACCTAGAAGAACAAAATTTGGAGAGCCAAGTGGGATTTGTGTACTGATCATTACCACCAAGTATCAACAAGATTGTGTGAAATAATATTTGCTGGTATTTCGGAAACTCGTTATTTCTTAGAAGCTTGGCAACCAATCTCAATGAAAGTGGTTTTCCACAGTCTGTGCCTAGGGCTACTTGAAGAGGAAACAAACCATAGAGAAAAAACTGAGAACTCCTTTATTTTGTCAAGTTTCAAAGAGCTACTACAAACCATGTTGGATTTAGAGTTCCAAATTCATCTATCTATATATGAGAGAACAGAGTGAAACCTAAATATAAAAACTGCTACTGTAGACGAACGCTTCAACCAAGAAGAACAAAATTTCGTGAGCCAAGTGGGATTTGTGTACTGATCATTAGCTCCAAGTATCATCAAGATTGGGTGAAAAAATATTTGCTGGTATTTCGGAAACTCGTTATTTCTTAGAAGCTTGGCAACCCCTCTCAATGAAAGTGCTTTTCCAAAGTCTGTGCCTAGGGCTACTTGAAGAGGAAACAAACCATAGAGAAAAATCGGAGAACTCCTTTATTTTGTCAAGTTTCAAAGAGCTACTACAAACCATGTTGGATTTAGAGTTCCAAATTCATCTATCTATATAGGAGAGAACAGAGAGAAACCTAAATATAAAAACTGCTACTGTAGACGAACTCTTCAACCTAGAAGAACAAAATTTGGTGAGCCAAGTGGGATTTGTGTACTGATCATTACCACCAAGTATCATCAAGATTCGGTGAAAAAATATTTGCTGGTATTTCGGAAACTCGTTATTTCTTAGAAGCTTGGCAACCCATCTCAATGAAAGTGCTTTCCACAGTCTGTGCCTAGGGCTACTTGAAGAGGAAACAAACCATAGAGACAAAACTGAGAACTCCTTTATTTTGTCAAGTTTCAAAGAGCTACTACAAACCATGTTGGATTTAGAGTTCCAAATTCATCTTTCTATATAGGAGAGAACAGAGGGAAACCTAAATATAAAAACTGCTACTGTAGACGAATGCTTCAACCAAGAAGAACAAAATTTGTTGAGCCAAGTGGGATTTGTGTACTGATCATTAGCTCCAAGTATCATCAAGATTGGGTGAAAAAATATTTGCTGGTATTTCGGAAACTCGTTATTTCTTAGAAGCTTGGCAACCCATCTCAATGAAAGTGCTTTTCCAAAGTCTGTGCCTAGGGCTACTTGAAGAGGAAACAAACCATAGAGAAAAATCAGAGAACTCCTTTATTTTGTCAAGTTTCAAAGAGCTACTACAAACCATGTTGGATTTAGAGTTCCAAATTCATCTATCTATATAGGAGAGAACCGAGGGAAACTTAAATATAAAAACTGCTACTGTAGACGAACGGTTCAACTTAGAAGAAAAAAATTTCGTGAGCCAAGTGGGATTTGTGTACTGATCATTACCACCAAGAATCATCAAACTTGGGTGAAAAAATATTTGCTGGTATTTCGAAACTCGTTATTTCTTAGAAGCTTGGCAACCCCTCTCAATGAAAGTGCTTTCCCACAGTCTGTGCCTACGTCTACTTGAAGAGGAAACAAACCATAGAGACAAATCTGAGACCTCCTTTATTTTGTCAAGTTTCAAAGAGCTACTGCAAACCATGTTGGATTTAGAGTTCCAAATTTATCTATCTATATAGGAGAGAACAGAGAGAAACCTAAATATAAAAACTGCTACTGTAGACGAACGCTTCAACCTAGAAGAACAAAATTTGGTGAGCCAAGTGGGATTTGTATACTGATCATTACCACCAAGTATCAACAAGATTGTGTGAAATAATATTTGCTGGTATTTCGGAAACTCGTAATTTCTTAGAAGCTTGGCAACCCATCTCAATGAAAGTGCTTTCCACAGTCTGTGCCTATGGCGACTTGAGGAGGAAACAAACAATAGAGACAAAACTGAGAACTCCTTTATTTTGTCAAGTTTCAAAGAGCTACTAGAAACCATGTTGGATTTAGAGTTCCAAATTCATCTTTCTATATAGGAGAGAACAAAGGGAAACCTAAATATAAATACTGCTACTGTAGACGAACCCTTCAACCAAGAAGAACAAAATTTGGTGAGCCAAGTGGGATTTGTGTACTGATCATTAGCTCCAAGTATCATCAAGATTGGGTGAAAAAATATTTGCTGGTAGTTCGGAAACTCGTTATTTCCTAGAAGCTTGGCAACCCCTCTCAATGAAAGTGCTTTTCCACAGTCTGTGCCTAGGGCTACTTGAAGAGGAAACAAACCATAGAGACAAAACTGAGAACTCCTTTATTTTGTCAAGTTTCAAAGAGCTACTACAAACCATGTTGGATTTAGAGTTCCAAATTCATCTTTCTATATAGGAGAGAACAGAGGGAAACCTAAATATAAAAACTGCTACTGTAGACGAACGCTTCAACCTAGAAGAACAAAATTTGGTAAGCCAAGTGGGATTTGTGTAGTGATCATTACCACCAAGTATCATCAAGATTGGGTGAAAAAATATTTGCTGGTATTTCGCAAACTCGTTATTTCTTAGAAGCTTGGCAACCCCTCTCAATGAAAGTGCTATTCCACAGTCTGTGCCTAGGGCTACTTTAAGAGGAAACAAACCATAGAGGCAAATCTGAGAATTCCTTTATTTTGTCAAGTTTCAAAGAGCTACTGCAAACCCTGTTGGATTTAGAGTTCCAAATTCATCTATCTATATAGGAGAGAACAGAGAGAAACCTAAATATAAAAACTGCTACTGTAGACGAACGCTGCAACCTAGAAGAACAAAATTTGGTCAGCCAAGTGGGATTTGTGTACTGATCATTACCACCAAGTACCAACAAGATTGTGTGAAAAAATATTTGCTGGTATTTCGGAAACTCGTTATTTCTTAGAAGCTTGGCAACCCATCTCAATGAAAGTGCTTTCCACAGTCTGTGCCTAGGGCTACTTGAAGTGGAAACAAACCATAGAGAAAAATCGGAAAACTCCTTTATTTTGTCAAGTTTCAAAGAGCTACTACAAACCGTGTTGGATTTAGAGTTCCAAATTCATCTATCTATATGGGAGAGAACCGAGGGAAACTTAAATATAAAAACTGCTACTGTAGACGAACGCTTCAACCTAGAAGAACAAAATTTCGTGAGCCAAGTGGGATTTCTGTACTGATCATTACCACCAAGAATCATCAAATTTGGGTGAAAAAATATTTGCTGGTATTTCGAAACTCGTTATTTCTTAGAAGCTTGGCAACCCCTCTCAATGAAAGTGCTTTCCCACAGTCTGTGCCTAGGGCTACTTGAAGAGGAAACAGACCATAGAGACAAATCTGAGACCTCCTTTATTTGTCAAGTTTCAAAGAGCTACTACAATCCATGTTGGATTTAGAGTTCCAAATTCATCTATCTATATAGGAGAGAACAGAGAGAAACCTAAATATAAAAACTGCTACTGTAGACGAACGCTTCAACCAAGAAGAACAAAATTTGGTGATCCAAGTGGGATTTGTGTACTGATCATTAGCTCCAATTATCATCAAGATTGGGTGAAAAAATATTTGCTGGTATTTCTGAAACTCGTTATTTCTTAGAAGCTTGGCAACCCCTCTCAATGAAAGTGCTTTTCCAAAGTCTGTGCCTAGGGCTATTTGAAGAGGAAACAAACCATAGATAAAAATTAGAGAACTCCTTTATTTTGTCAAGTTTCAAAGAGCTACTACAAACCATGTTGGATTTAGAGTTCCAAATTCATCTATCTATATAGGAGAGAACAGAGAGAAACCTAAATATAAAAACTGCTACTGTAGACGAACGCTTCAACCTAGAAGAACAAAATTTGGTGAGCCAAGTGGGATTTGTGTACTGATCATTACCACCAAGTATCAACAAGATTGTGTGAAAAAATATTTGCTGGTATTTCGGAAACTCGTTATTTCTTAGAAGCTTGGCAACCCATCTCAATGAAAGTGCTTTCCACAGTCTGTGCCTAGGGCTAATTGAAGAGGAAACAAACCATAGAGACAAAACTGAGAACTCTTTTATTTTGTCAAGTTTCAAAGAGCTACTACAAACCATGTTGGATTTAGAGTTTCAAATTCATCTTTCTATATAGGAGAGAACAGAGGGAAACCTAAATATAAAAACTGCTACTGTAGACGAACGCTTCAACCAAGAAGAACAAAATTTGGTGATCCAAGTGGGATTTGTGTACTGATCATTAGCTCCAAGTATCATCAAGATTGTGTGAAAAAATATTTGCTGGTATTTCGGAAACTCGTTATTTCTTAGAAGCTTGGCAACCATCTCAATGAAAGTGGTTTTCCACAGTCTGTGCCTAGGGCTACTTGAAGAGGAAACAAACCATAGAGAAAAAACTGAGAACTCCTTTATTTTGTCAAGTTTCAAAGAGCTACTACAAACCATGTTGGATTTAGAGTTCCAAATTCATCTATCTATATATGAGAGAACAGAGTGAAACCTAAATATAAAAACTGCTACTGTAGACGAACGCTTCAACCAAGAAGAACAAAATTTCGTGAGCCAAGTGGGATTTGTGTACTGATCATTAGCTCCAAGTATCATCAAGATTGGGTGAAAAAATATTTGCTGGTATTTCGGAAACTCGTTATTTCTTAGAAGCTTGGCAACCCCTCTCAATGAAAGTGCTTTTCCAAAGTCTGTGCCTAGGGCTACTTGAAGAGGAAACAAACCATAGAGAAAAATCGGAGAACTCCTTTATTTTGTCAAGTTTCAAAGAGCTACTACAAACCATGTTGGATTTAGAGTTCCAAATTCATCTATCTATATAGGAGAGAACAGAGAGAAACCTAAATATAAAAACTGCTACTGTAGACGAACGCTTCAACCTAGAAGAACAAAATTTCGTGAGCCAAGTGGGATTTGTGTACTGATCATTACCACCAAGTATCATCAAGATTCGGTGAAAAAATATTTGCTGGTATTTCGGAAACTCGTTATTTCTTAGAAGCTTGGCAACCCATCTCAATTGAAAGTGGCTTTCCA
>NW_027513885.1:0-28284 GCF_048772815.1 Callospermophilus lateralis
GTGAAAAAATATTTGCTGGTAATTTCGGAAACTCGTAATTTCTTGGAACTTGGCCAGCCCTTTCAATGAAAGTGCTTTCCACAGTGTGTGCGTAGGGCTACTTGAAGAGGAAAGAAAGCATAGGTACAAAACGGAGAACTCCTTTATTTTGCCAGGTTTCAAAGAGCTACTGCAAACCATGATGGATTTTAGAGTTCCAAATTCATCTATCTATATAGGAGAGAACAATGTGAAACCTAAAAAATAAAAACTGTTACTGTAAACGAACGCTTCAACATAGAAGAACAAAATTTGGTGAGCCAAGTGGGATTTGTGTACTGATCATTACCACCAAGTACATCAAGATTGGGTGAAAAAATATTTGCTGGTATTTCGGGAAACTCGTTATTTCTTCGAAGCTTGGCAACCCCTTTCAATGAAAGGGCTTTTCACACAGTCTCTGCTTAGGGCTACTTGAAGAGGAAACAAACCATAGAGACAAAACTGAGAACTCCTTTATTTTGTCAAGTTTCAAAGAGCTACTACAAAGCCATGTTGGATTTAGAGTTCCAAATTCATCTATCTACATAGAAGAGAACAGAGTGAAACCTAAATATGAAAACTGCTACTATAGACGAACGCTTCAACATAGAAGAAGAAAATTTGGTGAGCCAAGTGGGATGTTGTACTGATTTTCACAACCAAGTATCATCAAGATTGTGTGAAAAAATATTTGCTGGTATTTCGGAAACTCGTTAATTCTTGGAAGCTTGGCAACCCCTTTCATTGAAAATGCTTTTCCACAGTCTGTGCCTAGGGCTACTTGAAGAGGAAACAAAGCATAGAGACAAATCTGAGAACTCCTTTATTTTGTCAAGTTTCAAAGAGCTACTACAAACCCTGTTGGATTTAGAGTTCCAAATTCATCTATCTATATAGGAGAGAACAGAGTGAAACCTAAAAATATAAACTGCTACTATAAACGAACGGTTCAACCTAGAAGAACAAAATTGGTGAGTCAAGTGGGATTGTATACCGATCATTACCAACAAGTATCATCCAGATTGGGTGAAAAAATATTTGCCGGTATTTCGGAAACTCGTTATTTCTTGGAGGCTTGGCAACCCCTTTCAATGAAAGTGCTTTTCCACCGTCTGTGACTAGGGCTATTTAAGAGGAAAGAAACCATAGAGACAATACTGAGAACTCCTTTATTTTGTCGAGTTTCAAAGAGCTACTACAAACCATGTTGGATTTAGAGTTCCAAATTCATCTATGTATGTAGGAGAGTACAGAGGGAAACCTAAAAATATAAATTGCTACTGTAAACGAACGCTTCAACCTAGAAGAACAGAATTTGGTGAGCCAAGTGGGATTTGTGTACCGATCATTACCACCAAGTATCATCAAGATTGGGTGAAAAAATATTTGCCGGTATTTCGGAAACTCGTTATTTCTTGGAAGCTTGGCAACCAGTTTCAATGAAAGTGCTTTTCCATATTCTCGGCATAGGGCTAATTGAAGAGGAAACAAATCATGAATACAAAACTGAGAACTCCTTTATTTTGTCAAGTTTCAAAGAGCTACTACAAACCATGTTGGATTTTAGAGTTCCAAATTCATCTATCTATATAGGAGAGAACAGAGGGAAACGTAAATATAAAAACTGCTACTGTAGACGAACGCTTCAACCTAGAAGAACAGAATTTGGTGAGCCAAGTGGGATTTGTGTCCTGATCATTACCACCAAGTATCATCAAGATTGGGTGAAAAAATATTTGCTGGTATTTCGGAAACTCGTTATTTCTTAGAGCTTGGCAACCCCTCTCATTGAAAGTGCTTTTCCACAGTTTGTGCCTAGGGCTACTTGAAGGGGAAACAAACCATAGAGACAAAACTGAGAACTCCTTTATTTTGTCAAGTTTCAAAGAGCAACTACAAACCATGTTGGATTTAGAGTTCCAAATTCATCTATCTATATAGGAGAGAACAATGTGAAACCTAAAAATAAAAACTGCTACTGTAAACGAACGCTTCAACCTAGAAGAACAAAATTTGGTGACCCACGTGAGATTTGTGTACTTGTCATTACCACAACGTATCATGAACATTGGGTGAAAAATATTTGCTGGTATTTCGGAAACTCATAATTTCGTGGAAGCATGGCAACCCCGTTCAATGAAAGTGATTTCCAACAGTCTCTGCTTAGTGCTACTTGAAAAGGAAACAAATCATAGAGACAAAACTGAGAACTACCTTTTTTTCGTCAAGTTTCAAAGAGCTACTACAAACCATGTTGGATTTAGAGTTCCAAATTTATCTATCTATATAGGAGAGAACACAGTGAAACCTAAAAATAAAAACTGCTACAGTAAACGAACGATTCAACCTAGAAGAACAAAATTTGGTGAGGCAAGTGGTATTTGTATACGGATCATTATAAAAAAGTATCATCAAGATTGGGTGAGAAAATATTTGGTGATATTTCTGAAACTTGTAATTTCTTGGAATCTCGGCAACCCCTTTCAATGAAAGTGATTTCCACAGTCTCTTCTTATGGCTACTAGAAGAGGAAACAAACCATAGAGACAAAACTGAGAACTCCTTTATTTTGTCAAGTTTCAAAGAGCTACTACAAACCATGTTGGATTTAGAGTTCCAAATTCATCTATCTATATAGGAGAGAACAGAGGGAAACCTAAAAATAAAAACTGCTACTGTAAAGGAACGCTTCAAACTAGAAGAACAAAATTTGGTGAGCCAAGTGGGATTTGTGTAATGATCATTACCACCATGGATTGGGTGAAAAACTATTTGCTGGTATTTCGAATCTCGTTATTTCTTAGAAGCTTGGCAACCTCTCAATGAAAGTGCTTTTCCACTATCTGTGCCTACGGCTATATGCAGAGGAAACAAACCATAGAGACAAAATTGAGAAACTACATTATTTTGTCAAGTTTCAAAGAGCTACTAAAAACCATGTTGCATTTAGAGTTCCAAATTCATCTATCTATATAGGAGAAAACAGAGGGAAACCTAAATATAAAAACTGCTACTGTAGACGAACGCTTCAACCTAGAAGAACACAATTTGGTGAGCAAGTGAGATTTGTGTACTGGTCATTACAACCACGTATCATCAAGATTGGTTGAAAAAATATTTGCTGGTATTTCGGAAACTCGTTATTTCTTAGAATCTTGGCAACCCCTCTCAATGAAAGTGCTTTTCCACAGTCTGTGCCTAGGGCTACTTGAAGAGGAAACAAACCATGGAGACAAAAAATGAGAACTCCTTTATTTAGTCAAGTTTCACATAGCTACTAAAAACCATGTTGGATTTAGTGTTCCAAAATCATCTATCTATATAGGAAAGAACAAAGGGAAACCTAAAATAAAAACTGCTACTCTAAATGAACGCTTCAACCTAGAAGAACAAAATTTGGTGAGCAAAGTGGGATTTGTGTACTTGTCATTACCACCACGTATCATCAAGATTGGGTGAAAAAATATTTGCTGGTATTTCGAATTTTCGTAATTTCTTGGAAGCTTCGCAAACCCTTTCACTGAAAGTGCTTTTCCACATTCTCTGATTAGGGCTACTTGAAGAGGAAACAAACCATAGAGACAAAACTGAGAACTACTTTTTTTTGTCACGTGTCAAAGAGCTAGTACAAGCCATTTTGGATTTAGAGTTCCAAATTCATCTATCTATATATGAGAGAACAGAGTGAAACCTAAAAATAAAATCTGCTAATGTAAACGAATGCTTCAACCTAAAAAAACAAAATTTGTTTAGCCAACTGGGATTTGTGTACTTGTCATTGCCACCACGTATCATCAACATTGCTTGAAAAAATATTTGCTGGTATTTCATAAACTCGTAATTTCTTGGAAGCTTGGCAACCCCTCTCAATTTAAAGTGCTTTTCCATAGTCTCTGCTTAGGGCTACTTGAAGTGGAAACAAACCCTAGAGACAAAACTGAGAACTGTTTTTCTGTCAAGTTTCAAAGAGCTACTAGAAACCATGTTGGATTTAGAGTTCCAAATTCATCTATCTATATAGGAGAGAACAGAGGGAAACCTAAAATAAAAACTGCTATTGTAAACGAACGCTTCAACCTAAAAAAACAAAATTTGGTGAGCCAACTGGGATTTGTGTACTTGTCATTGCCACCACGTATCATCAACATTGCTTGAAAAAATATTTGCTGGTATTTGGAAACTTGTAATTTATTTGAAGCTTTTCAACCCCTCTCAATGAAAGTGCTTTTCCACAGTCACTACTTAGGGCTACTTGAAGTGGAAACAAACCCTAGAGACAAAACTGAGAACTACTTTTTTTGTCAAGTTTCGAAGAGCTACTACAAACCATGTTGGATTTAGAGTTACAACTTCATCTATGTAGGAGAGAACAGAGGGAAACCTAAATATAAAAACTGCTACTGTCGACTAACGCTTCAACCTAAAGAACAAAATTTGGTGAGCCAAGTGGGATTTTGTACTTGTCATTACCACCACGTATCTTCAAGATTGGGTGAAAAAATATTTGCTGGTATTTCGGAAACCGTTATTTCTTAGAAGCTTGGCACCCCTCTCAATGAAAGTGCTTTTCCACATTCTGTGCCTAGGGCTACTTGAAGAGGAAACAAACCATAGAGACAAAACTGAGAACTACTTTATTTGTCACGTTTCAAAGAGCTACTACAAACCATGTTGGATTTAGCGTTCCATATTTATCTATGTATAGGAGAGAACAGAGTGAAACCTAAATATAAAAATTGCTACTCTAAAAGAACGCTTCAACCTAGAAGAGCACAATTTGGTGAGCCAAGATGTATTGTGTACTCATAATTACCACCACGTATCATCAATATTGGGTAAAAAAATATTTGGTGGTATTTGAAAAACTCGTAATTTCTTGGAAGCTTGGCAACCCGTTTCAAGGAAGGTGCTTTTCCAGAGTCTCTGCTTAGGGCTACTTGAAGAGGAAACAAACCATAGACACAAAATTGAGAACTACTTTTTTTTGTCAAGATTCAAGGAGTCACTACAAACCATGTTGGATTTACAGTTCAAAATTCATCTATCTATATAGGAGAGAACAGAGGGAAACCTAAATATAAAAAGTGCTACTGTAGACGAACGCTTCAAACTAGAAGAACAAAATTTGGTGAGCAAAGTGGGATTTATGTACTTGTCACTACCACCACGTATCATCCAGATTGGTTGAAAAAATATTTGTTGGTATTTCGGAAATCGTAATTTCTTGGAAGCTTGGCAACCCCTTTCAATGAAAGTGCTTTTCCACTGTCTCTGCTTAGGGCTACTTGAAGAGGATACAAGCAATAGAGACAAAACTGAGAATGAACGCTTCAAACTAAAAGAACAAAATTTGGTGAGCTTAGTGGGATTTGTGTACTTGTCATTACCACCAAGTATCATACATATTGGGTGAAAAAATATTTGCTAGTATTTCGGAAACTCGTAATTTCTTGGAAGCTTGGCAACCCCTTTCAATGAAAGTGCTTTTCCACAGTCTCTGCTTAGGGATACTTGAAGAGGAAACAAATCATAGAGACAAAACTGAGAACTACTTTTTTTGGTCATGTTTCAAAGAGCTACTACAAACCATGTTGGATTTAGATTTCCAAATTCATCTATCTATATGGGAGAGAACAGAGGGAAACCTAAAAATATAAACTGCTACTGTAGAAGAATACTTCAACTTAGAAGAACACAATTTGGTGAGCAAAGTGGGATTTGTGTACTGATCATTGCGACCACGTATCATCAAGATTGGTTGAAAAAATATTTGCTGGTGTTTTGGAAAGTCGTTATTTCTTAGAAGCTTGGCAACTTCGATCAATGAAAGTGCTTTTCTACAGTCTGTGCCTAGGGCTACTTGAAGAGGAAACAAACCATAGAGACAAAAGTGAGAACTATTTTATTTTGTCAATTTTCAAAGAGCTACTACAAAAGATGTTGGATTTGGAGTTCCAAATTCATCTCTCTATATAGGAGTGAACAGAGTGAAACCTAAATATAAAAACTGCTACTGTGGAAGAACACTTCAACCTCGAAGAACACAATTTGGTGAGAAAAGTGGGATTTATGTATTTGTCACTACCACCACGTATGATCCAGATTGGTTGAAAAAATATTTGTTGATATTTCGGAAACTCGTAATTTCTTGGAAGCTTGGCAACCCCTTTCAATGAAAGTGCTTTTCCACTGTCTCTGCTTAGGGCTACTTGAAGAGGATACAAGCAATAGAGACAAAACTGAGAACTCCTTTATTTTGTCAAGTTTTAAAGAGCAACTACAAACCATGTTGGATTTAGAGTTCCAAATTCATGTATCTATATAGGAGAGAACAGAGTGAAACCTAAATATAAAAACTGCTACTGTAGACGAACTCTTAAACCTAGAAAAAAAAAATTTGGTGAGCCAAGTGGGATTTGTGTACTGATCATTACCACCACGTATCATCAAGATTGGGTGAAAAAATACTTGCTGGCATTTCGGAAACACGTTATTTCTTAGAAGCTTGGCAATCCCTCTCAATTAAAGTGCTTTTCCACAGTCTGTCCCTAGAGCTACTTCAAGAGGAAACAAACCATAGAGACATAACTGAGAACTCCATTGTTTTGTCAGGTTTCAAAGAGCTACTACAAACCATGTTGGATTTAGAATTCCAAATTCATCTATCTATATAGAAGAGAACAAAGTGAAACCTAGAAATAAAAACTCCTACTGTAAACGAACGCTTCAACCTCGAAGAAAAAATTTGGTGAGATAAGTGGGATTTGTATACCTGTCATTACCACCACGTATCATCCAGATTGGTTGAAAAAATATTTGCTGGTATTTCTGAAACTCATAATTTCTTGGAAGGTTGGCAACCCCTTTCAATAAAAGTACTTTTCCACAGTCTGTGCCTAGGGCTACTTGAAGAGGAAACAAACCATAAAGACAAAACTGAGAACTCCTTTATTTTGTGAAGTTTCAAAGAGCTACTACAAACCATGTTGGATTTAGAGTTCCAAATTCATCTATCTATATAGGAGAGAACAGAGTGAAACCTAAAAATAAAAACTGCTAATGTAGACGAACTCTTAAACCTAGAAAAACAAAATTTGGTGAGCCAAGTGGGATTTGTGTACTGATCATTACCACCACGTATCATCAAGATTGGGTGAAAAAATACTTGCTGGCATTTCGGAAACACGTTATTTCTTAGAAGCTTGGCAATCCCTCTCAATTAAAGTGCTTTTCCACAGTCTGTCCCTAGAGCTACTTCAAGAGGAAACAAACCATAGAGACATAACTGAGAACTCCATTGTTTTGTCAGGTTTCAAAGAGCTACTACAAACCATGTTGGATTTAGAATTCCAAATTCATCTATCTATATAGAAGAGAACAAAGTGAAACCTAGAAATAAAAACTCCTACTGTAAACGAACGCTTCAACCTCGAAGAAAAAATTTGGTGAGATAAGTGGGATTTGTATACCTGTCATTACCACCACGTATCATCCAGATTGGTTGAAAAAATATTTGCTGGTATTTCTGAAACTCATAATTTCTTGGAAGGTTGGCAACCCCTTTCAATAAAAGTACTTTTCCACAGTCTGTGCCTAGGGCTACTTGAAGAGGAAACAAACCATAAAGACAAAACTGAGAACTCCTTTATTTTGTGAAGTTTCAAAGAGCTACTACAAACCATGTTGGATTTAGAGTTCCAAATTCATCTATCTATATAGGAGAGAACAGAGTGAAACCTAAAAATAAAAACTGCTAATGTAGACGAACGCTTCAACCTAGAAGAACACAATTTGGTGAGCCAAGTGGGATTTGTGTACTGATCATTACCACAATGTATCATCAATATTGGGTGAAAAAATATTTGCTGGTATTTCAGAATATCGTTATTTCTTAGAAGCTTGTCAACCCCTTTCATTGAAAATGCTTTTCCACAGTCTCTGCTTTGGGCTACTTGAAGAGGAACAAACCATAGAGACAAAATTGAGAACTTTTTTTTTGCCAAGTTTCAAAGAGCTACTACAAACCATGTTGAATTTAGAGTTCCAAATTCATCTATTTACACAGGAGAGAACAGAGGGAAACCTAAATTTAATAAACTGCTACTGTAGACGAACGCTTCAACCTAGAAGAACAAAATTTGGCGAGCCAAGTAGGATTTGTGTAGTGATCATTACCACCAAGTATCATCAATTTTGGGTGAAAAAATATTTGCTGGTATTTCGGAAACTCTTTATTTCTTAGAAGCCTGGAAACCCCTCTCAATGAAAGTGCTTTTCCTCATACTGTGCCTAGGGCTACTTGAAGAGGAAACAAACCATAGAGACAAAACTGAGAACTCTTTAATTTTGTCAAGTTTCAAAAGATACTACAAACAATGTTGGATTTAGAGTTCCAAATTCATCTATCTATATAGGAGAGAACAGAGGGAAACGTAAATATAAAAACTGCTACTGTAGACGAACGCTTCAACCTAGAAGAACAGAATTTGGTGAGCCAAGTGGGATTTGTGTCCTGATCATTACCACCAAGTATCATCAAGATTGGGTGAAAAAATATTTGCTGGTATTTCGGAAACTCGTTATTTCTTAGAAGCTTGGCAACCCCTCTAAATGAAAGTGCTTTTCCACAGTCTGTGCCTAGGGCTACTTGAAGGGGAATCAAACCATAGAGACAAAACTGAGAACTCCTTTATTTTGTCAAGTTTCAAAGAGCTACTACAAACCATGTTGGATTTAGAGTTCCAAATTCATCTATCTATATATGAGAGAACAATGTGAAACCTAAAAATAAAAACTGCTACTGTAAACGAACGCTTCAACCTAGAAGAACAAAATTTGGTGACCCACGTGAGATTTGTGTACTTGTCATTACCACAACGTATCATGAACATTGGGTGAAAAAATATTTGCTGGTATTTCGGAAACTCATAATTTTGTGGAAGCTTGGCAACCCCGTTCAATGAAAGTGCTTTCCAACAGTCTCTGCTTAGTGCTAATTGAAAAGGAAACAAATCATAGAGACAAAACTGAGAACTACCTTTTTTCGTCAAGTTTCAAAGAGCTACTACAAACCATGTTGGATTTAGAGTTCCAAATTTATCTATCTATATTCGAGAGAACAGAGGGAAACCTAAAAATATAAACTGCTACTCTAAATGAACGGTTCAACCTAGAAGAACAAAATTTGGTGAGCCAAGTGGGATTTGTGTACTGATCATTTTCACCAAGTATCATCAAGATTGGGCGAAAAAATATTTGGTGGTATTTCGGAAACTATTAATTTCTTGGAAGTTGGCAACCCCTTACAATGAAAGTGCTTTTCCACAAACTGTGCCTCGGGCTACTTGAAGGGCAAACAAAAATAGAGACAAAATTGAGAACTACTTTTTTTTGTCAATTTTAAAAGAGCTACTACAAACCATGTTGGATTAAGAGTTCCAAATTCATCTATCTACATAGGAGAGAACAAAGTGAAACCTAAAAATAAAAACTGCTACACTCAACGAACGCTTCAACCTAGAAGAACAAGATTCGGTGAGCCAAGTGCGATTGTTTACTTGTCATTATCACCACGTATCATCAAGATTGGGTGAAAAAGCATTTGCTATATTTCGGAAACTCGTAATTTATTGGAATCTTGGCAACTCCTTTCAAAGAAAGTGCTTTTCCACAGTCTCTGCTTAGGGCTACTTGAAGAGGAAAAAAATCATAGAGACAAAACTGAGAACTCCTTTTTTTATCAATTTTCAAAGAGCTACTGCAATCCATGTTTGATTTAGAGTTCCAAATTCATCTATCTATATAGGAGAGAACAGAGTGAAACCTAAATATAAAAAATGCTACTGTAGACGAACGCTTCAACCTAGAAGAACACAATTTGGTGAGCCAATTGGGATATGTGTACTGATCATTACCACCAAGGAACATCAAGATTGGGTGAAAAAATATTTGCTGGTATTTCGGAAACTCGTTATTTCTTCGAAGCTTGGCAACCCATTTCAATGAAATGGCTTTTCCACAGTCTGTGCCTAGGGCTACTTGAAGAGGAAACAAACCATAGAGAAAAAACTGAGATCTCCTTTATTTTGTCAAGTTTCAAAGAGTTACTACAAACCATGTTGGATTTTGAGTTCCAAATTCATCTATCTATATTAGAGAGAACAGTGTAAACCCTAAATATAAAAATTGCTACTGTAGATGAACGCTTAAACCTAGAAGAACAAAATTTGTTGAGCCAAGTGCGATTTGTGGACTTATCATTACCACCAAGCATCATTAAGATTGGGTGAAAAAATATTTTTGGTATTTCGGAAACATGTTATTTCGTAGAAGCTTGGCAACCCCTCCCAATAAAAGTGCTTTTCCACAGTCTGTGCATAGGGCTACTTGAAGAGGAAACAAACCATAGAGACAAAACTGAGAACTCCTTTATTTTGGGAAGTTTCAAAGAGCTACTACAAACCATGTTGGATTTAGAGTTCCAAATTCATCTATCTATATAGGAGAGAACAGAGTGAAACCTAAATATTAAACAGCTTATGTAGACGAACGCTTAAACATAGAAAAACAAAATTTGGTGGGCAAAGTGGGATTTGTGGACTGATAATTACTACCAAGTATCATCAAGATTGGGTGAAAAAATATTTGCTGGTATTTTGAAAACTCGTTATTTCTTAGAAGCTTTGCAACCCCTCACAATGAAAATGCTTTTCCACAGTCTGTGCCTAGGGCTACTTGAAGAGGAAACAAACCATAGAGACAAAACTGAGATCTCCTTTATTTTGTCAAGTTTCAAAGAGCTACTACAAACCATGTTGGATTTAGGGTTCCAAATTCATCTATCTATATATGAAAGAACAGAGTGAAACCTAAATATAAAATCTGCTACTGTAACGAACGGATAAACTTAGAAGAACAAAATTTGTTGAGTCAAGTGCGATTTGTGGACTTATCATTACCACCAAGTATCATCAAGATTGGGTGAAAAAATATTTGCTGGTATTTCGGAAACACTGTATTTCATAGAAGCTTGGCAACCCCTCTGAATGAAAGTGCTTTCCACAGTCTGTGCATAGGGCTACTTGAAGAGGAAACAAACCATAGAGACAAAACTGAGAACTCCTTTATTTTGGGAAGTTTCAAAGAGCTACTACAAACCATGCTGGATTTAGAGTTCCAAATTCATCTATCTATATAGGAGAGAACAGAGTGAAACCTAAATATAAAACTGCTAATGTAGACGAACGCTTCAAACTCGAAGAACAAAATTTGGTGAGCCAAGTGGGATTTGTGTACTTGTAATTACCACAAAGTATCATCAAGATTGGGTGAAAAATATTTGCTGGTATTTGAGAAACTGGTAATTTCTTGGAAGCTTGGCAACCCCTTTCATTGAAAGTGCTTTTCCACAGTCTCTGCTTAATGCTACATGAAGAGGAAACAAATCATAGAGACAAAACTGAGAACTCCTTTATTTTGTCAAGTTTCAAAGAGGTACTACAAACCATGTTGGATTTAGAGTTCCAAATTTATCTATCTATATAGGAGAGAACAGAGGGAAACCTAAAAATATAAACTCCTACTGTAAACGAACGCTTCAACCTAGAAGAACACAATTTGGTGAGCCAAGTGGGATTTGTGTACTGATCAATAGCACCACGTATCATCAAGATTGGGTGAAAAAATATTTGCTGGTATTTCGGAAACTCGTTATTTCCTAGAAGCTTGGCAACGCCTCTCAATGAAAATGCTTTTCCACAGTCTGTGCCTAGGGCTACTTGAAGAGGAAACAAACCATAGAGACAAAACTGAGTACTCCTTTATTTTGTCAAGGTTCAAAGAGCTAGTACAAACCATGTTGGATTTAGAGTTCCAAATTCATCTATCTATATAGGATAGAAGAGAGGGAAACCTAAATATATATATATTGCTATTTGAAACGAACGCTTCAAACTAGAAGAACAAAATTTGGTGAGTCCAGTGGGATTTCTGTACCGATCATTACCACCAAGTATCATCCTGAATGGGTGAAAAAATATTTGCTGGTATTTCAGAAACTCGTTATTTCTTCGACGCTTGGCAACCCCTTTCAATTAAAGTGCTTTTCCACAGTCTCTGCTTAGGGCTACTTGAAGAGGAAACAAATCATAGAGACAAAATTGAGAACTCCTTTATTTTGTCAAGTTTCAAAGAGCTACTACAAACCATGTTGGATTTAGAGTTCCAAATTCATCTATCTATATAGGAGAGAACAGAGAGAAACCTAAAATATAAACTGCTACTGTAAACGAACGCTTCAACCTAGAAGTACAAAATTTGGTGAGTCAAGTGGGATTTGCGTACTTGTCATTACCACTACGTATCATCAAGATTGGCTGAAATGTGTTTGCTGGTTTTTCGGAAACTCGTAATTTCTTGAAAGCTTGGCAACCCCTTTCAATGAAAGGGCGTTTCCACAGTCTGTGCCTAGGGCTACTTAAATAGGAAACAAATCATAGAGACAAAACTGAGAACTCCTTTATTTTTTCAAGTTTCAAATAGCTACTGCATACCATGTTGCATTTAGAGTTCCAAATTCATCTATCTATATAAGAGAGAACAGAGTGAAACCTAAATATAAAAACTGCTACTGTAGACGAACGCTTAAACCTAGAAGAACAAAATTTGGTGAGCCATGTGGGATTGGTGTACTGATCATTACCACCAAGTATCATCAAGATTGGGTGAAAAAATATTTGCTGGTATTTCGAAACTCGTTATTTCTTGGAAGCTTGGCAACCCCTCTCAAAGAAAGTGCTTTTCCACAGTCTGCACCTAGGGCTACTTGAAGAGGAAACAAACCATAGAGACAAAACTGAGACCTCCTTTATTTTGTCAAGTTTCAAAGAGCTACTACAAACCATGTTGAATTTAGAGTTCCAATTTCATCTATCTATATAGTAGGAACAGAGTGAAAACCTAAAATAAAACTGCTACTTGAAACGAATGCTTCAACCTAGAAGATCAAAACTTGGTGAGCCAAGTGGGATTTGTGTACTTGTCATTACCACCACGTATCATCCAGATTGGGTGAAAAAATATTTGCTGGTATTTCGGAAAATTCGTAATTTCTTGAACTTGGCCAGCCCTTTCAATGAAAGTGCTTTTCCACAGTGTGTGCGTAGGGCTACTTGAAGAGGAAGAAAGCATAGGTACAAAACGGAGAACTCCTTTATTTTGCCAGGTTTCAAAGAGCTACTGCAAACCATGATGGATTTAGAGTTCCAAATTCATCTATCTATATAGGAGAGAACAATGTGAAACCTAAAAAATAAAAACTGTTACTGTAAACGAACGCTTCAACATAGAAGAACAAAATTTGGTGAGCCAAGTGGGATTTGTGTACTGATCATTACCACCAAGTACATCAAGATTGGGTGAAAAAATATTTGCTGGTATTTCGGAAACTCGTTATTTCTTCGAGCTTGGCAACCCCTTTCAATGAAAGGGCTTTTCCACAGTCTCTGCTTAGGGCTACTTGAAGAGGAAACAAACCATAGAGACAAAACTGAGAACTCCTTTATTTTGTCAAGTTTCAAAGAGCTACTACAAACCATGTTGGATTTAGAGTTCCAAATTCATCTATCTACATAGAAGAGAACAGAGTGAAACCTAAATATGAAAACTGCTACTATAGACGAACGCTTCAACATAGAAGAAGAAAATTTGGTGAGCCAAGTGGGATTGTTGTACTGATTTTCACAACCAAGTATCATCAAGATTGTGTGAAAAAATATTTGCTGGTATTTCGGAAACTCGTTAATTCTTGGAAGCTTGGCAACCCTTTCATTGAAAATGCTTTTCCACAGTCTGTGCCTAGGGCTACTTGAAGAGGAAACAAAGCATAGAGACAAATCTGAGAACTCCTTTATTTTGTCAAGTTTCAAAGAGCTACTACAAACCCTGTTGGATTTAGAGTTCCAAATTCATCTATCTATATAGGAGAGAACAGAGTGAAACCTAAAAATATAAACTGCTACTATAAACGAACGGTTCAACCTAGAAGAACAAAATTGGTGAGTCAAGTGGGATTGTATACCGATCATTACCAACAAGTATCATCCAGATTGGGTGAAAAAATATTTGCCGGTATTTCGGAAACTCGTTATTTCTTGGAGGCTTGGCAACCCCTTTCAATGAAAGTGCTTTTCCACCGTCTGTGACTAGGGCTATTTAAGAGGAAAGAAACCATAGAGACAATACTGAGAACTCCTTTATTTTGTCGAGTTTCAAAGAGCTACTACAAACCATGTTGGATTTAGAGTTCCAAATTCATCTATGTATGTAGGAGAGTACAGAGGGAAACCTAAAAATATAAATTGCTACTGTAAACGAACGCTTCAACCTAGAAGAACAGAATTTGGTGAGCCAAGTGGGATTTGTGTACCGATCATTACCACCAAGTATCATCAAGATTGGGTGAAAAAATATTTGCCGGTATTTCGGAAACTCGTTATTTCTTGGAAGCTTGGCAACCAGTTTCAATGAAAGTGCTTTTCCATATTCTCGGCATAGGGCTAATTGAAGAGGAAACAAATCATGAATACAAAACTGAGAACTCCTTTATTTTGTCAAGTTTCAAAGAGCTACTACAAACCATGTTGGATTTAGAGTTCCAAATTCATCTATCTATATAGGAGAGAACAGAGGGAAACGTAAATATAAAAACTGCTACTGTAGACGAACGCTTCAACCTAGAAGAACAGAATTTGGTGAGCCAAGTGGGATTTGTGTCCTGATCATTACCACCAAGTATCATCAAGATTGGGTGAAAAAATATTTGCTGGTATTTCGGAAACTCGTTATTTCTTAGAAGCTTGGCAACCCCTCTCATTGAAAGTGCTTTTCCACAGTTTGTGCCTAGGGCTACTTGAAGGGGAAACAAACCATAGAGACAAAACTGAGAACTCCTTTATTTTGTCAAGTTTCAAAGAGCAACTACAAACCATGTTGGATTTAGAGTTCCAAATTCATCTATCTATATAGGAGAGAACAATGTGAAACCTAAAAATAAAAACTGCTACTGTAAACGAACGCTTCAACCTAGAAGAACAAAATTTGGTGACCCACGTGAGATTTGTGTACTTGTCATTACCACAACGTATCATGAACATTGGGTGAAAAAATATTTGCTGGTATTTCGGAAACTCATAATTTCGTGGAAGCATGGCAACCCCGTTCAATGAAAGTGATTTCCAACAGTCTCTGCTTAGTGCTACTTGAAAAGGAAACAAATCATAGAGACAAAACTGAGAACTACCTTTTTTTCGTCAAGTTTCAAAGAGCTACTACAAACCATGTTGGATTTAGAGTTCCAAATTTATCTATCTATATAGGAGAGAACACAGTGAAACCTAAAAATAAAAACTGCTACAGTAAACGAACGATTCAACCTAGAAGAACAAAATTTGGTGAGGCAAGTGGTATTTGTATACGGATCATTATAAAAAGTATCATCAAGATTGGGTGAGAAAATATTTGGTGATATTTCTGAAACTTGTAATTTCTTGGAATCTCGGCAACCCCTTTCAATGAAAGTGATTTCCACAGTCTCTTCTTATGGCTACTAGAAGAGGAAACAAACCATAGAGACAAAACTGAGAACTCCTTTATTTTGTCAAGTTTCAAAGAGCTACTACAAACCATGTTGGATTTAGAGTTCCAAATTCATCTATCTATATAGGAGAGAACAGAGGGAAACCTAAAAATAAAAACTGCTACTGTAAAGGAACGCTTCAAACTAGAAGAACAAAATTTGGTGAGCCAAGTGGGATTTGTGTAATGATCATTACCACCATGGATTGGGTGAAAAACTATTTGCTGGTATTTCGAATCTCGTTATTTCTTAGAAGCTTGGCAACCCCTCTCAATGAAAGTGCTTTTCCACTATCTGTGCCTACGGCTATATGCAGAGGAAACAAACCATAGAGACAAAATTGAGAACTACATTATTTTGTCAAGTTTCAAAGAGCTACTAAAAACCATGTTGCATTTAGAGTTCCAAATTCATCTATCTATATAGGAGAAAACAGAGGGAAACCTAAATATAAAAACTGCTACTGTAGACGAACGCTTCAACCTAGAAGAACACAATTTGGTGAGCCAAGTGAGATTTGTGTACTGGTCATTACAACCACGTATCATCAAGATTGGTTGAAAAAATATTTGCTGGTATTTCGGAAACTCGTTATTTCTTAGAATCTTGGCAACCCCTCTCAATGAAAGTGCTTTTCCACAGTCTGTGCCTAGGGCTACTTGAAGAGGAAACAAACCATGGAGACAAAAATGAGAACTCCTTTATTTAGTCAAGTTTCACATAGCTACTAAAAACCATGTTGGATTTAGTGTTCCAAAATCATCTATCTATATAGGAAAGAACAAAGGGAAACCTAAAAATAAAAACTGCTACTCTAAATGAACGCTTCAACCTAGAAGAACAAAATTTGGTGAGCAAAGTGGGATTTGTGTACTTGTCATTACCACCACGTATCATCAAGATTGGGTGAAAAAATATTTGCTGGTATTTCGAATTTTCGTAATTTCTTGGAAGCTTCGCAAACCCTTTCACTGAAAGTGCTTTTCCACATTCTCTGATTAGGGCTACTTGAAGAGGAAACAAACCATAGAGACAAAACTGAGAACTACTTTTTTTTGTCACGTGTCAAAGAGCTAGTACAAGCCATTTTGGATTTAGAGTTCCAAATTCATCTATCTATATATGAGAGAACAGAGTGAAACCTAAAAATAAAATCTGCTAATGTAAACGAATGCTTCAACCTAAAAAACAAAATTTGTTTAGCCAACTGGGATTTGTGTACTTGTCATTGCCACCACGTATCATCAACATTGCTTGAAAAAATATTTGCTGGTATTTCATAAACTCGTAATTTCTTGGAAGCTTGGCAACCCCTCTCAATTAAAGTGCTTTTCCATAGTCTCTGCTTAGGGCTACTTGAAGTGGAAACAAACCCTAGAGACAAAACTGAGAACTGTTTTTCTGTCAAGTTTCAAAGAGCTACTAGAAACCATGTTGGATTTAGAGTTCCAAATTCATCTATCTATATAGGAGAGAACAGAGGGAAACCTAAAAATAAAAACTGCTATTGTAAACGAACGCTTCAACCTAAAAAAAACAAAATTTGGTGAGCCAACTGGGATTTGTGTACTTGTCATTGCCACCACGTATCATCAACATTGCTTGAAAAAATATTTGCTGGTATTTTGGAAACTTGTAATTTATTTGAAGCTTTCAACCCCTCTCAATGAAAGTGCTTTTCCACAGTCACTACTTAGGGCTACTTGAAGTGGAAACAAACCCTAGAGACAAACTGAGAACTACTTTTTTTGTCAAGTTTCGAAGAGCTACTACAAACCATGTTGGATTTAGAGTTACAACTTCATCTATGTAGGAGAGAACAGAGGGAAACCTAAATATAAAAACTGCTACTGTCGACTAACGCTTCAACCTAAAGAACAAAATTTGGTGAGCCAAGTGGGATTTTGTACTTGTCATTACCACCACGTATCTTCAAGATTGGGTGAAAAAATATTTGCTGGTATTTCGGAAACCCGTTATTTCTTAGAAGCTTGGCAACCCCTCTCAATGAAAGTGCTTTTCCACATTCTGTGCCTAGGGCTACTTGAAGAGGAAACAAACCATAGAGACAAAACTGAGAACTACTTTATTTTGTCACGTTTCAAAGAGCTACTACAAACCATGTTGGATTTAGCGTTCCATATTTATCTATGTATAGGAGAGAACAGAGTGAAACCTAAATATAAAAATTGCTACTCTAAAAGAACGCTTCAACCTAGAAGAGCACAATTTGGTGAGCCAAGATGTATTTGTGTACTCATAATTACCACCACGTATCATCAATATTGGGTAAAAAAATATTTGGTGGTATTTGAAAAACTCGTAATTTCTTGGAAGCTTGGCAACCCGTTTCAAGGAAGGTGCTTTTCCAGAGTCTCTGCTTAGGGCTACTTGAAGAGGAAACAAACCATAGACACAAAATTGAGAACTACTTTTTTTGTCAAGATTCAAGGAGTCACTACAAACCATGTTGGATTTACAGTTCAAAATTCATCTATCTATATAGGAGAGAACAGAGGGAAACCTAAATATAAAAAGTGCTACTGTAGACGAACGCTTCAAACTAGAAGAACAAAATTTGGTGAGCAAAGTGGGATTTATGTACTTGTCACTACCACCACGTATCATCCAGATTGGTTGAAAAAATATTTGTTGGTATTTCGGAAATCGTAATTTCTTGGAAGCTTGGCAACCCCTTTCAATGAAAGTGCTTTTCCACTGTCTCTGCTTAGGGCTACTTGAAGAGGATACAAGCAATAGAGACAAAACTGAGAATGAACGCTTCAAACTAAAAGAACAAAATTTGGTGAGCTTAGTGGGATTTGTGTACTTGTCATTACCACCAAGTATCATACATATTGGGTGAAAAAATATTTGCTAGTATTTCGGAAACTCGTAATTTCTTGGAAGCTTGGCAACCCCTTTCAATGAAAGTGCTTTTCCACAGTCTCTGCTTAGGGATACTTGAAGAGGAAACAAATCATAGAGACAAAACTGAGAACTACTTTTTTTGGTCATGTTTCAAAGAGCTACTACAAACCATGTTGGATTTAGATTTCCAAATTCATCTATCTATATGGGAGAGAACAGAGGGAAACCTAAAAATATAAACTGCTACTGTAGAAGAATACTTCAACTTAGAAGAACACAATTTGGTGAGCAAAGTGGGATTTGTGTACTGATCATTGCGACCACGTATCATCAAGATTGGTTGAAAAAATATTTGCTGGTGTTTTGGAAAGTCGTTATTTCTTAGAAGCTTGGCAACTTCGATCAATGAAAGTGCTTTTCTACAGTCTGTGCCTAGGGCTACTTGAAGAGGAAACAAACCATAGAGACAAAAGTGAGAACTATTTTATTTTGTCAATTTTCAAAGAGCTACTACAAAAGATGTTGGATTTGGAGTTCCAAATTCATCTCTCTATATAGGAGTGAACAGAGTGAAACCTAAATATAAAAACTGCTACTGTGGAAGAACACTTCAACCTCGAAGAACACAATTTGGTGAGAAAAGTGGGATTTATGTATTTGTCACTACCACCACGTATGATCCAGATTGGTTGAAAAAAATATTTGTTGATATTTCGGAAACTCGTAATTTCTTGGAAGCTTGGCAACCCCTTTCAATGAAAGTGCTTTTCCACTGTCTCTGCTTAGGGCTACTTGAAGAGGATACAAGCAATAGAGACAAAACTGAGAACTCCTTTATTTTGTCAAGTTTTAAAGAGCAACTACAAACCATGTTGGATTTAGAGTTCCAAATTCATGTATCTATATAGGAGAGAACAGAGTGAAACCTAAATATAAAAACTGCTACTGTAGACGAACTCTTAAACCTAGAAAAAAAAAATTTGGTGAGCCAAGTGGGATTTGTGTACTGATCATTACCACCACGTATCATCAAGATTGGGTGAAAAAATACTTGCTGGCATTTCGGAAACACGTTATTTCTTAGAAGCTTGGCAATCCCTCTCAATTAAAGTGCTTTTCCACAGTCTGTCCCTAGAGCTACTTCAAGAGGAAACAAACCATAGAGACATAACTGAGAACTCCATTGTTTTGTCAGGTTTCAAAGAGCTACTACAAACCATGTTGGATTTAGAATTCCAAATTCATCTATCTATATAGAAGAGAACAAAGTGAAAACAGAAATAAAAACTCCTACTGTAAACGAACGCTTCAACCTCGAAGAAAAAATTTGGTGAGATAAGTGGGATTTGTATACCTGTCATTACCACCACGTATCATCCAGATTGGTTGAAAAAATATTTGCTGGTATTTCTGAAACTCATAATTTCTTGGAAGGTTGGCAACCCCTTTCAATAAAAGTACTTTTCCACAGTCTGTGCCTAGGGCTACTTGAAGAGGAAACAAACCATAAAGACAAAACTGAGAACTCCTTTATTTTGTGAAGTTTCAAAGAGCTACTACAAACCATGTTGGATTTAGAGTTCCAAATTCATCTATCTATATAGGAGAGAACAGAGTGAAACCTAAAAATAAAAACTGCTAATGTAGACGAACTCTTAAACCTAGAAAAACAAAATTTGGTGAGCCAAGTGGGATTTGTGTACTGATCATTACCACCACGTATCATCAAGATTGGGTGAAAAAATACTTGCTGGCATTTCGGAAACACGTTATTTCTTAGAAGCTTGGCAATCCCTCTCAATTAAAGTGCTTTTCCACAGTCTGTCCCTAGAGCTACTTCAAGAGGAAACAAACCATAGAGACATAACTGAGAACTCCATTGTTTTGTCAGGTTTCAAAGAGCTACTACAAACCATGTTGGATTTAGAATTCCAAATTCATCTATCTATATAGAAGAGAACAAAGTGAAACCTAGAAATAAAAACTCCTACTGTAAACGAACGCTTCAACCTCGAAGAAAAAATTTGGTGAGATAAGTGGGATTTGTATACCTGTCATTACCACCACGTATCATCCAGATTGGTTGAAAAAATATTTGCTGGTATTTCTGAAACTCATAATTTCTTGGAAGGTTGGCAACCCCTTTCAATAAAAGTACTTTTCCACAGTCTGTGCCTAGGGCTACTTGAAGAGGAAACAAACCATAAAGACAAAACTGAGAACTCCTTTATTTTGTGAAGTTTCAAAGAGCTACTACAAACCATGTTGGATTTAGAGTTCCAAATTCATCTATCTATATAGGAGAGAACAGAGTGAAACCTAAAAATAAAAACTGCTAATGTAGACGAACGCTTCAACCTAGAAGAACACAATTTGGTGAGCCAAGTGGGATTTGTGTACTGATCATTACCACAATGTATCATCAATATTGGGTGAAAAAATATTTGCTGGTATTTCAGAATATCGTTATTTCTTAGAAGCTTGTCAACCCCTTTCATTGAAAATGCTTTTCCACAGTCTCTGCTTTGGGCTACTTGAAGAGGAACAAACCATAGAGACAAAATTGAGAACTTTTTTTTTGCCAAGTTTCAAAGAGCTACTACAAACCATGTTGAATTTAGAGTTCCAAATTCATCTATTTACACAGGAGAGAACAGAGGGAAACCTAAATTTAATAAACTGCTACTGTAGACGAACGCTTCAACCTAGAAGAACAAAATTTGGCGAGCCAAGTAGGATTTGTGTAGTGATCATTACCACCAAGTATCATGAATTTTGGGTGAAAAAATATTTGCTGGTATTTCGGAAACTCTTTATTTCTTAGAAGCCTGGAAACCCCTCTCAATGAAAGTGCTTTTCCTCATACTGTGCCTAGGGCTACTTGAAGAGGAAACAAACCATAGAGACAAAACTGAGAACTCTTTAATTTTGTCAAGTTTCAAAAGATACTACAAACAATGTTGGATTTAGAGTTCCAAATTCATCTATCTATATAGGAGAGAACAGAGGGAAACCTAAAATTAAAAACTGCTACTGTAAAGGAACGCTTCAAACTAGAAGAACAAAATTTGGTGAGCCAAGTGGGATTTGTGTAATGATCATTACCACCATGTATTGGGTGAAAAACTATTTGCTGGTATTTTGAATCTCGTTATTTCTTAGAAGCTTGGCAACCCCTCTCAATGAAAGTGCTTTTCCACTATCTGTGCCTATGGCTATATGAAGAGGAAACAAACCATAGAGACAAAATTGAGAACTACATTATTTTGTCAAGTTTCAAAGAGCTACTAAAAACCATGTTGCATTTAGAGTTCCAAATTCATCTATCTATTTAGGAGAGAACAGAGGGAAACCTAAATATAAAAACTGCTACTGTAGACGAACGCTTCAACCTAGAAGAACACAATTTGGTGAGCCAAGTGATATTTGTGTACTGGTCATTACCACCACGTATCATCAAGATTGGTTGAAAAAATATTTGCTGGTATTTCGGAAACTCGTTATTTCTTAGAAGCTTGGCCACCCCTCTCAATGAAAGTGCTTTTCCACAGTCTGTGCCTAGGGCTACTTGAAGAGGAAACAAACCATAGAGACAAAAATGAGAACTCCTTTATTTTGTCAAGTTTCAAATAGCTACTAAAAACCATGTTGGATTTAGTGTTCCAAAATCATCTATCTATATAGGAAAAAACAAAGGGAAACCTAAAAATAAAAACTGCTACTGTAAATGAACGCTTCAACCTAGAAGAACAAAATTTGGTGAGCAAAGTGGGATTTGTGTACTTGTCATTACCACCACGTATCATCAAGATTGGGTGAAAAAATATTTGCTGGTATTTCGGAAATTCGTAATTTCTTGGAAGCTTCGCAAATCCTTTCAGTGAAAGTGCTTTTCCACATTCTCTGATTAGGGCTACTTGAAGAGGAAACAAACCATAGAGACAAAACTGAGAACTACTTTTTTTTTTGTCATCTGTCAAAGAGCTAGTACAAGCCATTTTGGATTTAGAGTTCCAAATTCATCTATCTATATATGAGAGAACAGAGTGAAACCTAAAAATAAAATCTGCTAATGTAAACGAATGCTTCAACCTAAAAAAAACAAAATTTGTTTAGCCAACTGGGATTTGTGTTCTTGTCATTGCCGAAACGTATCATCAACATTGCTTGAAAAAATAATTGCTGGTATTTCATAAACTCGTAATTTCTTGGAAGCTTGGCAACCCCTCTCAATTAAAGTGCTTTTCCACAGTCTCTGCTTAGGGCTACTTGAAGTGGAAACAAACCCTAGAGACAAAACTGAGAACTGTTTTTTTGTCAAGTTTCAAAGAGCTACTAGAAACCATGTTGGATTTAGAGTTCCAAATTCATCTATCTATTTAGGGGAGAACAGAGGGAAACCTAAAAATAAAAACTGCTATTGTAAACGAACGCTTCAACCTAAAAAAACAAAATTTGGTGAGCCAACTGGGATTTGTGTACTTGTCATTGCCACCACGTATCATCAACATTGCTTGAAAAAATATTTGCTGGTATTTTGGAAACTTGTAATTTATTTGAAGCTTTTCAACCCCTCTCAATGAAAGTGCTTTTCCACAGTCACTACTTAGGGCTACTTGAAGTGCAAACAAACCCTAGAGACAAAACTGAGAACTACTTTTTTTGTCAAGTTTCAAAGAGCTACTACAAACCATGTTGGATTTAGATTTCCAACTTCATCTATGTAGGAGAGAACAGAGGGAAACCTAAATATAAAAACTGCTACTGTCGACTAACGCTTCAACCTAAAGAACAAAATTTGGTGAGCCAAGTGGGATTTTGTACTTGTCATTACCACCACGTATCTTCAAGATTGGGTGAAAAAATATTTGCTGGTATTTCGGAAACCCGTTATTTCTTAGAAGCTTGGCAACCCCTCTCAATGAAAGTGCTTTTCCACATTCTGTGCCTAGGGCTACTTGAAGAGGAAACAAACCATAGAGACAAAACTGAGAACTACTTTATTTTGTCACGTTTCAAAGAGCTACTACAAACCATGTTGGATTTAGCGTTCCATATTTATCTATGTATAGGAGAGAACAGAGTGAAACCTAAATATAAAAATTGCTACTCTAAAAGAACGCTTCAACCTAGAAGAGCACAATTTGGTGAGCCAAGATGTATTTGTGTACTGATAATTACCACCACGTATCATCAATATTGGGTAAAAAAATATTTGGTGGTATTTGAAAAACTCGTAATTTCTTGGAAGCTTGGCAACCCGTTTCAAGGAAGGTGCTTTTCCAGAGTCTCTGCTTAGGGCTACTTGAAGAGGAAACAAACCATAGACACAAAATTGAGAACTACTTTTTTTTGTCAAGGTTCAAGGAGTCACTACAAACCATGTTGGATTTACAGTTCAAAATTCATCTATCTATATAGGAGAGAACAGAGGGAAACCTAAATATAAAAAGTGCTACTGTAGACGAACGCTTCAAACTAGAAGAACAAAACTTGGTGAGCAAAGTGGGATTTATGTACTTGTCACTACCACCACGTATCATCCAGATTGGTTGAAAAAATATTTGTTGGTATTTCGGAAATCGTAATTTCTTGGAAGCTTGGCAACCCCTTTCAATGAAAGTGCTTTTCCACTGTCTCTGCTTAGGGCTACTTGAAGAGGATACAAGCAATAGAGACAAAACTGAGAATGAACGCTTCAAACTAAAAGAACAAAATTTGGTGAGCTTAGTGGGATTTGTGTACTTGTCATTACCACCAAGTATCATACATATTGGGTGAAAAAATATTTGCTAGTATTTCGGAAACTCGTAATTTCTTGGAAGCTTGGCAACCCCTTTCAATGAAAGTGCTTTTCCACAGTCTC
This sequence comes from Callospermophilus lateralis, assembly GCF_048772815.1. NCBI lineage: Eukaryota > Metazoa > Chordata > Mammalia > Rodentia > Sciuridae > Callospermophilus > Callospermophilus lateralis. The sequence continues at coordinate 24,393 of NW_027513885.1, forward strand.
TGCTTAGGGATACTTGAAGAGGAAACAAATCATAGAGACAAAACTGAGAACTACTTTTTTTGGTCATGTTTCAAAGAGCTACTACAAACCATGTTGGATTTAGATTTCCAAATTCATCTATCTATATGGGAGAGAACAAAGGGAAACCTAAAAATATAAACTGCTACTGTAGAAGAATACTTCAACTTAGAAGAAAACAATTTGGTGAGCAAAGTGGGATTTGTGTACTGATCATTGCGACCACGTATCATCAAGATTGGTTGAAAAAATATTTGCTGGTGTTTTGGAAAGTCGTTATTTCTTAGAAGCTTGGCAACTTCGATCAATGAAAGTGCTTTTCTACAGTCTGTGCCTAGGGCTACTTGAAGAGGAAACAAACCATAGAGACAAAAGTGAGAACTATTTTATTTTGTCAATTTTCAAAGAGCTACTACAAAAGATGTTGGATTTGGAGTTCCAAATTCATCTCTCTATATTGGAGTGAACAGAGTGAAACCTAAATATAAAAACTGCTACTGTGGAAGAACACTTCAACCTCGAAGAACACAATTTGGTGAGAAAAGTGGGATTTATGTATTTGTCACTACCACCACGTATGATAAAGATTGGTTGAAAAAATATTCGTTGATATTTCGGAAACTCGTAATTTCTTGGAAGCTTGGCAACCCCTTTCAATGAAAGTGCTTTTCCACTGTCTCTGCTTAGGGCTACTTGAAGAGGATACAAGCAATAGAGACAAAACTGAGAACTCCTTTATTTTGTCAAGTTTTAAAGAGCAACTACAAACCATGTTGGATTTACAGTTCCAAATTCATGTATCTATATAGGAGAGAACAGAGTGAAACCTAAATATAAAAACTGCTACTGTAGACGAACTCTTAAACCTAGAAAAACAAAATTTTGTGAGCCAAGTGGGATTTGTGTACTGATCATTACCACCACGTATCATCAAGATTGGGTGAAAAAATACTTGCTGGCATTTCGGAAACACGTTATTTCTTAGAAGCTTGGCAATCCCTCTCAATTAAAGTGCTTTTCCACAGTCTGTGCCTAGAGCTACTTCAAGAGGAAACAAACCATAGAGACATAACTGAGAACTCCTTTATTATGTCAAGTTTCAAAGAGCTACTACAAACCATGTTGGATTTAGAGTTCCACATTCATCTATCTATATAGGAGAGAACAGAGTGAAACCTAAATATAAAAACTGCTACTGTCGACAAACACTTAAACCTAGAAGAACACAATTTGGTGAGCCAACTGGGATTTGTGTACCGATCATTACCACCACGTATCATAAAGATTGGGTGAAAAAATATTTGCTGGTGTTTCGGAAACTAGTTATATCTTAGAAGCTTGGCAATCCCACTCAATGAAAATACTTTTCCACAGTCTGTGCCTAGGGATACTTGAAGAGGAAAGAAACCATAGAGACAAAACTGAGAAATACTATTTTTGTCAAGTTTCAAAGAGATACTACAAAATATGTTGGATTTAGAGTTCCAAATTCATCTATCTATGTAAGAGAGAACAGAGGGAAACCTACATATAAAAACTGCTACTGTAGACGAACGCTTCAACCAAGAAGAACAGAATTTGGTGAGCCAAGTGGGATTTTTGTACTGATCATTACCACCACGTATCATCAAGATTGGGTGAAAAAATATTTGCTGGTGTTTCGGAAACTCGTTATTTCTTAGAAGCTTGGCAACCCCTCTACATGAAAGTGCTTTTCCACAGTCTGTGCCTAGGGCTACTTGAAGAAGAAACAAACCATAGAGACAAAACTGAGAACTCCTTTATTTTGTCAAGTTTCAAAGAGCTACTAAAACCATGTTGGATTTAGAATTCCAAATTCATCTATCTATATAGAAGGGAACAAAGTGAAACCTAGAAATAAAAACTGCTACTGTAAACGAACGCTTCAACCTAGAAGAAAAAATTTGGTGAGCCAAGTGGGATATTTGTACCTGTCATTACCACCATGTATCATCCAGATTGGTTGAAAAAATATTTGCTGGTATTTCTGAAACTCATAATTTCTTGGAAGGTTGGCAACCCCTTTCAATAAAAGTACTTTTCCACAGTCTGTGCCTAGGGCTACTTGAAGAGGAAACAAACCATAAAGACAAAACTGAGAACTCCTTTATTTTGTGAAGTTTCAAAGAGCTACTACAAACCATGTTGGATTTTGAGTTCCAAATTCATCTATCTATATAAGAGAGAACAGAGTGAAACCTACATATAAAAACTGCTAATGTAGACGAACGCTTCAACTTAGAAGAACCCAATTTGGTGAGCCAAGTGGGATTTGTGTACTGATCATTACCACAATGTATCATCAATATTGGGTGAAGTAATATTTGCTGGTGTTTCGGAAACTTGTTATTTCTTAGAAGCTTGGCAACCCCTCTCAGTGACAGTGCTTTTCCACAGTCTGTGCCTAGGGCTACTTGAAGAGGAAACAAACCATAGAGACAAAACTGAGAACTCCTTTGTTTTGTCCAGTTTCAAGAGCTACTACAAACCATGTTGGATTTAGAGTTCTAAATTCATCTATCTATATAGGAGAGAACAGAGTGAAACCTAAAATTAAAAACTGCTACTGTAAACGAACGCTTCAACCTAGAAGAACAAAATTTGGTGAGCAAAGTGGGATTTGTGTACTTGTCATTACCACCACGTATCATCCAGATTGGGTGAAAAAATATTTGCTGGTATTTCGGATACTCGTAATTTCTTGGAAGCTTGTCAACCCTGTCAATGAAAGTGCTTTTCCACAGTCTGTGCCTTGGGCTACTTGAAGAGGAAACAAACCATAGAGACAAAAGTGAGAACTCCTTTATTTTGACAAGTTTCAAAGAGCTACTACAAACCATGTTGGATTTAGAGTTCCAAATTCATCTATCTATATAGGAGAGAACAGAGGGAAACCTATAATTAAAAACTACTACTGTAAACGAACGCTTCTACCTAGAAGAAGAAAATTTGGTGAGCCAAGTGGGATTTGTGTACCGATTATTACCACCACGTATCATCATGATTGAGTGAAAAAATATTTGCCGGTATTTCGGAGACTCGTAATTTCTTGGAGGGTTGGCAACCCCTTTCAATGAAAGTGCTTTTCCACAGACTCTGCTTAGGGCTACTTGAAGAGGAAACAAATCATAGAGACAAAACAGAGAACTCCTTTATTTTTTCAAGATTCAAAGGGCTACTAGAAACCATGTTGGATTTATAGTTCCAAATTCATCTATCTATATAGGAGAGAACAGACTGAAACCTAAATATAAAAACTGCTACTGTAAACGAAAGCTTCAACATAGAAGAAGAAAATTTGGTGAGCCAAGTGGGATTTGTGTACCGATCATTACCATCAGGTATCATCAAGATTGGGTGAAAAAATATTTGCTGGTATTTCGGAAACTGGTAATTTCTTGGAAGCTTGGCAACCCCTTTCAATGAAAGTGCTGTTCCACAGTCTCTGCTTAGGGCTACTTGAAGAAGAAACAAACTATAGAGAAAAAACTGAGAACTACTTTTTTTTTGTCAAGTTTTAAAGAGCGACTACAAACCATGTTGTATTTAGAGTTCCAAATTCATCTATCTATATAGGAGAGAACTGAGGAAAACCTAAAAATATAAACAGCTGCTGCAAACAAACGCTTCAACCTAGAAGAACAAAATTTGGTGAGTCAAGTGGGATTTGTGTACCGACCATTACCACCAAGTATCATCAAGATTGGGTGAAAAAATATTTGCTGCCATTTCGGAAACTCGTTATTTATAGGAAGCTTGTCAACCCCTTTCAATGAAAGTGCTTTTCCACAGTCTCGACTTAGGGCTACTTGAAGAACAAACAAAGTATAGAGACAAAACTGAGAACTACTTT